>NW_006921866.1:3513883-3523959 GCF_000298275.1 Orycteropus afer afer | reverse complement strand
AGAAGGGACCATTCCCTGGAGAAGGATGTCATGCTTGGTAGGGTGGAGGGTCGATGAAAGAGGGGGAGGCCTTCAACGAGATGGAGTGACACAGTGGCTGCGATGATGGGCTCAAGTATAGGGAGTGTGGGCTGGCGCGGGATCGGGCAGTGTTTCGTTCTGCTGTACATGGGGTTGCTATGAGTCAGAAACGACTTGACGGCAGTTAACAACAACAACAACAATACATATTGTTCAGTGACATTGGTTATGTTTTTTCACAAGGTGTCAGCATCTTCATTATTTCCAATCTGGTTGTTCTGTTTCCATTAATCTAGCTTCCCAACCCCACTTATATCCTTATCTTTGCTTTAGGGTAAATATTGACCATTTTGTTTCAAACAGATGATTATTAATGAGCCAATCTGTAATTTGAATAAGAGGTGGCCTCTGGGAGTGTGCTCCATTCTAAATTTAAAGGATATCTCAGGCAAATAGTCTCAGGGAATCTGCTAGTCCAGTACCAAACCAAAACCAAACTCACTGCCGTCAACTAGATTCCAACTCACAGCAATCTTCATTGAGTTTCCCAGGTTATAAATCTTTACAGAAGTAGATAGTCCCCTCTTCCCTCTGCAGAAGGCTGGTGGGTTTCAACACTGCCTCCTTGTTAGCAGCCAAATGCCTTATACACTATGTCAGCAGATATTTTAGTAATTTAAAGTTTATTCTACAATTTTCTCCCATTCCATTTGGTACTATCTCTTGTGTCCCTGGTCAAGTTGTTAGTGGTAAATGGGCATTATATAGTTCTTCTGGTCTCAGGATAAATGAGATCATGATTTGTGTAAGCTACTAATCCTATTGACTAATTTCTTCTTTCACTTGTTGGTTTCCTTCTTTGTCTTTTGTTCCATATGAGTACAGACTAATAGTTGTATTTTAGATGGCTGCTCACAAGGTTTTAGGACATGATGATACTCACCAAACTAGGATGTAGAACAGTATCTTTATGAACTATGTTAGCCAAACTGACTGAGTTGTCCCCTGAAACTATGGTCCTAGTTTTCAAACTAGTAAACCAAATCCTCAATGTATTTGGCTATATATACAAAGTATCCACAACTGTACCCCCCCATGTGCTTTATTTTATATATGTATGAATATATATGCAACATAAACAAACATGCACACACACATATACCTTCTTATATACATGTATGCATGCATGTCTACCTATGTAACCATATACATTTTTTTGGATGTTATTACTGTTGTTTCAAAATTGTACATGTTGTAGCATTTACAAAATACAGTCCTTCATTCTTATGTACTTCTTAGAGTCATTATTTACCTTGGTTAGGTTGTGCAGACTTCACTCATATTGGATTTTGCCTTTCCCATCACAAAAAAATAACATGTCTACTATCTAGAAAGTGATTACCCCTCCCTTACCCTCCATCCCTGGCAGCTATCAAAGAACATTGTTTTCTGTATGTATACCTATTCTTCTCTTTTAATAAAAGTGAGACCATGCAATATTTTTTCTTCTGTGTAGAATGTATTTCTGATTCCTGATGTTTTTCTAATAGTTTTCATCATTTGAAAATTATGGTAGGCATAATAATGGTCCTTAAAGATGTCCACACCATAATGCTCAAAACCTATGTATAATTTTGTTACATAGAAATCGGCATTAAGGCAAAAGATGTAAGTAAGGTTGCTAATCATGTGACCTTGAGATGGGGAGATTATTGTGCATTTTCCAGATAGAACCAATGTCATAACAGGGATCCTTAGAAATGAAAGAGGGAGGTAGGAGAGTAAGTGTCAGAGTAATGTGAGAAAGACGTGACTGGCCAATCCTGACTGACACTGGAGAAACGGATCATGAGCTAAGATGGTCAGCCCTTAAAAGATTGAAAAGGCAAGAAAATTAATTCTCCTGTATACCCTCTGGAAAGCAATTCAGCCCTCCTGATACCATAATTTTACCCAGAGAGGCCCATTTCAGTTTTCTGACCTTCTAAGAGTAAGATGATAAGTGAGTATTGCTTTAAGCCACTACATTTGTGGCAATCTATTAGAACAGCAAAAGGAAACTAATACAGATATTGGTACCTGGAAAGGACATAATGGTATAAGAAATACTTAAGATATGGAAGTGGCTTTGAAAATGAGAATTGTGCAGAGGATATAAGAAATTTGAGCAGCAGTTTAGAAAAAGCTAGATAGTGTTTTACAGAATGTTAGTAAAAATATGATAATCATGATTATGCTAATGAGGATGCAGAGGAAAATAAGGAGAATGATAAAGAAACATATTTTCTTAAAGAATACCTAAAGTATCATGAACAGAGTGTTGGCAATGAAGCTACAGTATTATAACTTTGCCTGCCAACCATGGGAGATAAACTTCATTAATTATTTTTAAGAATTATTGAGAATCCAATTGGAGTATTGATGGAAATTTAGCAAGTCAAAGGTAAAAATGGGGAAAAAAATTCACAGGGTAAGCAACCACATGCGTAACCCAAAAACTAATATATAGAACTCTAATAGCTTGTAAGGGAGCTCTGGTAGCATAGTGCCTAAAGCACTTAACTACTAACCAGAAGGCTGGGGGTTCAAACCCACCAGCCACTCCTAGGAAGGAAGATGGAGCAATCTACTTCCATAGTGATACTGCCTTGGAAACCCAAGGAGGGGTCACTATGAGTTGGGTCCAACTCGACGGCACATAACAACAACAGCAAACGCTTGTAAAGTGAAACTTCACACAGGCTCAAAGTCCAGATGAGTTTAGGTATGAAATTGCATAGGCACTGGTAAAAGCAAAATCAATCTGTAAAATTATGGATGATATTATGTTGTGGGTGAGGACCCGGAAGACATGGACCAGGAAGATGGGTACTGACATGGGCAAAAAGAGGAAATTTGAGAGATCTTGGAGGAGAATAGATCGAGAGAGTTTGGTAGATAAATATTGTTGCAATATCGAAAACTTATATCCACACAAAAATCTGCACACAAATGTTTATAGCAGTTTGATTCATAATTTCCAAAACCTGGAAGCAAGAAAGATGTCCTTCAATACATGATTACATAAACAAATTGTGTTATATCCAAAGAGTGGAATATTATTCTGCTATAAAAATAAATAATCTATTAAGCTATGAAAAGAGTGAAGAAGCCTTACCTGCATATTGCAATGTGAAAGAAGCTCACCTGAAAAGGCTATGCACAATATGATTTCAACCTTACACCATTTTGGATAAGGCAAAACTTTAGGAAGAGGAAAAAAGACCAATGATTGCCAGCCATTTGAGGTGACTAAAGAAGAATACATATAGAAAAGGACAAGGTTTATTGGTCTGATAGAGCCTGGTAAGACCCCTGAGACTATGGTCCCTAGTTATCCTTCAGGTCTAGAACTGAACTCACTCCTGTGGCTTCCAGCCAAACAATAGACAGGTATATAGGGTGAACATTTAAATCAGGTAGATACACTCCTTGGAGCAATCAATCATGGGAAAACAGAAAGGCAGTGTTTGCACAGGGAGATAGTTGGGGCAGGGGCAGTTGGCAAGAATGCATAGGAAAGAAGGACACAGGGGAGAGGTAACTACAGGAAGGAAGTGGGAAGAGAACTGTAACATTGTGGGGAATTGCAGTCAATGTCAAGAGATAAAATGTGTATGAACTGCTGTACAGAAAATGGATTTGCTCTGTAAACTTTCACCCAAATCACAATAAAATTTTTTAAAAAAAGAGGGATGTATAGATGAAGTAGTGGGAATTTTTAGGATAGTGAATCTATTCTGTACAATATTGTAATGGTGGTTACCTGACAACATTTGCCAAAACCTACAGCATAACACAAAGAGTGAAACTTAATGTAAACTATGGATTTTAGTTAATAAATGTCTCAGTTACTTCATGCCACTCTAACAGAAATACCACAGATGGATGGCTTTAACAAACAGGAGTTTATTCTCTTACAGTTTGGGAGGATAGAGGTACAAGTTCAAAGTGCCAGCTCTAGGGCTAAGTGAAAGCCTCTCAACCTTGGGCTTCAGCTCTGCTTCTTGCTACTGGCCCACAGAAACTGGAAGCTTTCTTCACTCAGACAACTGCTGGCTGCTGAGGTTGGCAAACCCAAAGCTGACAAGTTAAAAGGCACTATCTCAATATTATCAAGCCACATAGCGGGCCACTGACTCAAGCCCATTAATAGTCACAAGATCAGCAGACAATATGGCAGGCTGCTGAACAACAACTTGGCTATATGCAGTATTCAAGTGTAGCAAAAGCTGCAGAGCATTCCCTAAGCTTCTCCCCATATACTAGGAGACCACATCCCTAAAGCAGTTACTCAGCTTCTCCAGTAGAGTCCACCATGGAGTTGATTGCCAGTCTTATCATGGGGAATAACTACATCCAGTTGCCCAGCCACTCAAAACCAGGCCCAGCCAAGTTGACACATAATCTTATCTGCCACAATAATATATAAACTTTGGGTCATTAATGGTAACAAAAGTGCTACACATTAAATATAAGATGTCAATACAGGCAAACTGAGCTTGAAAGGAGTGATATGGGAACTCTCTATAATATCTGTTCAATTTTTCTGTTCATCTCAAGCTGTTCTAAGAAATGAAGTCTATTAATTTCTAAGAATCTTACAGAGTATGTCCTTGGACCACAACAAACTAAATTTAAAGTAAAAAATAGATTAGCTAAGAAAACTTTAAATATTTGTGAAAGCACATTTTTCTAAAAACTTCACTGGTTAAAGAAGAACTCACAAAGGAAATTAGATAATATTATGAGCTAAATAATTATAATAATACAACATGTACGAATGTATAGAATTCAGGTAAATTTGTGCTTACAAAGAAATGTTTAGCTCTAATTACTTCTATTGTTGTTGTAACAACAATTCATCTCTGACTCATAGTGACCTTATGTACAACAGAACCAAACACTGCCTGGTCCTGTGACAGTCTCATGAGCCCTATTATACCCAAGCCCATTGTTGCAGCCACCATGTCAATCCATCTTGTTGAGGGCCTTCTGGTAGCACAGTGCCTAAGGCACTTGACTGCTAACTGGAAGGCTGGTGGTTCAAACCCACCAGCCACTCCTCAGAAGGAAGGTTGGGCAATCTACTTCCATAGTGATACTGCCTCGGAAACCCAAGGAGGGGTCGCTATGAGTTGGGTCTGACTCGACAGCATATAACAACAACAACAACCACTTTACCAAGCATGACATCCTTCTCCAGAAAATGGCCCCTTATGACAACATGACCAAAGTAGATGAGAGGAAGTCTGGCCATTCTCACTTCCAAGAAGCATGCTGTCTGCACTTGTTCCAGGACAGATTTGTTAGTAGCTCTTTTATCAGTCTACAGTACTATCAGCTCTCTTCGCCAACACCACAAAAGTGTTAACTCTTCTAAACTCTTCTATTAGGAAATAGAAAAGACCTAAAATCAATGGCATAAAGTTATATTTTATAAAAAGATACATTGAAAAGGAAGAGCAAAAAGAAAGCACAAATCAAACAAAATGAAGAAAATAATAAAATCAGCATCAATAAATGAAAAAAACAGAAGTTATAAAATGAATAAGCTAAAGTAAATTTTACATAAAGATCAATAGATCTGTTAAGCCCATAGATGGACTAAGGAAGACAAAGAGAGACACAACACAAATCACCAATATCAAGACTGAGAGGGTGACCTCGAGAGATCTTATGGACAGTAAGAGAGATGAAAAGAAACTATTATGAAATCTTACACCAAAACATTCAAAAACTTAGATAAAATTGACAAAGTTCTCAAACAATACATCTCAAACACATGAATCTTACAAGACAAACTAGATATCTATGTCACATCATATAATAAAATCATTTTAAGGGAATTACATATTTAAATTCAAATTTATATTATAGAAAGTAATATAGCAGAATTCCTTTATGATTTCAAACTATAAAGGAAAATATAAAATTAAGAACTTCTATTTCCAAAGATGTGTTTAAGGATATGGAAGGCAAACTACACAATAAGAAAAATAAAAAATAGCATTATACATATATATATATGTTATACAAAGATATGTATACCGGACAAAGAAATTTGTATGCAGAATAAACAAAAATTTCTGAAAACCAGTATAAGAACACTTCTAAGAACTCAATAGAAAAATAGTTAAAAGACATTAATAGGCACTCCACAAAAGGAATTATCCAAAAGCTCAATATAAATGTGAAAAAGTACTGGTCTTCATTAGTCATAAAGAAAATACAAATTAAAATCAGAACAAATTATATATCAATGAACACACAAAAGAGGAGATAAAATTTGAAAAGTAGCAATACATGGGTTAACATGGATGAGGAGCAATGGGAGTTCTCATAAGGTACTGTTAAGATGCAAATTGTACAATTACAAATCAAACTCGTTCCTGTCAAGTTGATTCCAACTCACAGACACCCTATGGCACAGAGTAGAACTGCCCCATAGCGTTTCCTCAACTGCAATCTTTAGAGAAGTAGAGTGCCACACCTTCCTGCCACAAAGTAGCTGGTAGGTTCACATTGCTGATGACTCAGTTAACAGCTTAACCACTGTACCACCAGGACTCCTCATTGTGCAATTATGATCTAGCAATTTCACTCCAAACTATATACCCAAGAGCACGGTTATATGTCATAGCTCTAACCTGGAACCACCTAAATGCTCATCAAAAATGGAATGGATTAATCATTGTGGTATGTTCATATAATACAATACTAGACAGCAATGAAAATGACTGAACTACACAACGATTTGGATGTTGATCATATACTAACGAACATAATATCAACCTAAAGAACCTTGACATAAAAGAATATATACTATGTGACTGTCCATATAAACTACAGACATAACTATGCTATAGGTTTATGAATGCATATTTCAGTGGTAAAATCATAAAGAAAAGCAGGAATATAATTACCATAAAAGTCAGGTGACAACCTTTGAAGGGAATGGGTAGAGGACAGGAAGTATGTTTTTTGTATGTGTTTCTGTATGTGGGTTATGTTTCACAACAATAATAATAGAGTAGTTGTTGTGTGTCATTGAGTCAATTCTGACTCATAGTGCCCCTATATGATGGAGTAGAACAGCCCTATATAGCTTCTTGGGCTGTAATATTTACATGAGCAGATTGCCAGGTCTTTTCTCCTATGGAGCTGATAGGTTAGAACCACAAGTTTTGGTTAGCAGCCAAGAGCTTAAATTGTGCCAACAAGGCTTCTTATAATAAAGCAGAGGAAATTTAAATCTACAAGTAAGAAAACCACAGTGTCATGGCTCAAAATCAAAACCAAACAAAGCTCACTGCCATCAGGTAGGATCTGATTCATAGCGACCCCTCCTTGGGTTTCCGAAGTGATATTTCCACAGAAGTAGATTGCCCAATCTTCCTTCCAAGAAGTGGCTGGTGGGTTTGAACCACCAAGCTTCTGATTAGCAGTCAAATGCCTTAGGCACTACACCACCAGATCCTCAAAATAACCAGACAATTCTGCTTAAATCTTAGTTACCTTTTTCCAGAACAACTCAGTTATGATCTCAAGTCATGATTTTTACCCAACATATGGAAAGCATTATTGTTAGGCATTACAGTGTGTTTGAAATTTCTCTCCATACATGTAAGTGTATGTCTCTTTTTCTCTCTTGAAAATATTTTATTCAGAGTACTTCTAAATGTGGAAACAGCATCACAGAAGGCCAGTACTCTAAAATATGCCACCGTGTTCCATTAGGTCTGTGATACTGGAGTTGGCCATAGTACTCATGGATCCCTAGCTAAATTAGAGAGGGAAAAGAAGAATATATTCTTTAAAGACTAGATTTTCCATATATAGTGAACATGAATAAATTGATAACTCTGGTAGCATAGTGGCTAAGACACTTGCCTGCTAACCAGACAGCTGACGGTTCAAACCCACCAGCCACTCCTCAGAAGGAAGGTTGGGCAATCCTACTTCCGTATTGATACTGCCTAGGAAACCCAAGGAGGGGTCGCTATGAGTCGGGTTTGACTCGACGGCACATAACAACAACAACATAACAACATAGACTAATGGAATCCTGTCTTTTTGTTCTAAAAGTTGCTGCAACTTGTTCTTACACACTTAAATAAATGAAAATTACATGATCATTATTATCTAGATCCCAGTACTAGGTGCCCACAGAATAAAGGCAAAAATCTAGCCCTATGATAAGACCTTTAGATATATTTCCTTGGTGCAAGGGAATGAAGTATCAGTATTCCATATGTAAATAAGTTCAATTAACGAGTTATAATTGCACAGGGAGATGAAAATTAGTTTAAACAAGTCAATTAAATCATAAACATTTCAGAAATAAGAAGATGTGTTTTTAATCTAATTAGTGTGTTAATATACTAATAAATTTACTGATTTGAATGGTATTCTAATTGTATAGTAGGGCACAAGAAGAAAAAAAACAGTATATCTTAATTGTCATAAAGGGAGCTTTGGCTGCAGAATGACTACATAAGTTTGGAGAAAATTATCCATGTTAATAAGATCAAAATGCTTTTATCTAGAATAATAAATAAGGTTATTTGATAGTTCAGCTAATAAAAATGCATCCAAGGGACAAGGGAAATGACTGAACACAGTGTTGTCAGCCAGACGCTAATTACACTAAGTTCCTGATGAGAGAGAACAGGGCATTTTACACTAGGACCGGACAAAAAAAAAAAAAACCACAGTTGAAACACTCAGATAATCGTGAGAATAAAATATTCCAGGGATAATTCTTTATTGCTACCTCAATTACCACAAATTAAGCTGATATTAATATACTTTACTGCTGCTCAGCCTTAAGTGAAATCAGTTGCACTTCACTGATGACTCAAATGAATGAGCCTCTCTCCGATTTCTGTGTAATTACCTATAATTTATGGGGCACAGAGAGACCTGTGAGCATTCCAGTCAAGGTCATGCAAAAAGGTTGAGTTGCATTGTTTTCAATCATCATCTGTGATCTAGGCTGCAGTTGCTACCTTTTCAATCGCCACAAGGGGAAGAGACCCATACTCAACATAGAGGTCACAGGACCAAATCCTCAGGCCAACTGGCAGATTAATTATGAGGTTTATACAAAGTGTGCATTTTAATGAGTACAAGGCATTATGATTAAAAAGCTTAAATAAAGTTTTTTTTTTTTTAAGAGCTAATTGCAACATTTTAAATTAGGTGGAATGACTGAAAAGAATTTTGAAGATCTACTCTGGATGAATTCCAACTCATTTCTGAAATCTTGGCCTGCTTCTCAAGCCTTCTACAATATTGCTGTAGACATCTGTAGCCTCCTCTCCAGGTCTCTCCAATCTGGTCACATCACCAGCTATTTCAAAATATCACTAGAAGCCATTATAATAGGCATACCTCAGAGATATTTTAGGTTCAGTTCCAAACCACTGCAATAAAGTGAGTATGACAATAAAGCAAGTCACACAATTTTTTTTTTTTTTTTTATTTCCCAGTGAGCATAAAAGATGTTTACAACACTATACTGTAGTCTATGAAGTGGGCGATAGCTTCATGAAATATTTGAAATATTGTGAAAATTACCAAAAAGTGACACAGAGACATGACGTGAGCACATGATGTCAGAAAAATGGTGTAAATAGACTTGCTCAATGCAGGGTTGCCACAAATCTTCAATTTGTAACAAACTCAGTATCTGTGAAGTACAGCAAACCAAAGTGCAATCAAGTAAGGTATGCCTATATTCTTCAAATATTTCTTAGTTGCAACTTCACTGTAAAAAAATTCATTGTGAGAATTTTCTATTTGCTTCTGGGCTTCTTTTCTCACTTTGTTTTTGGTCTTGTGCAAAAGCATTTGGGAATTGACTTGCAAGGAAAATCATTAAATCCAATGATTGTTGTTGTTAAGTGCCGTCGAATTGTTTCCAACTCATAGCGACCCCATGCACAGCAGAACGAAACACTGCCCGATCCCGCACCAGCCCCACAATCCCTGCTATACTCGAGCCCATCATC
>NW_006921866.1:3510029-3511153 GCF_000298275.1 Orycteropus afer afer | reverse complement strand
GAGAGGGACCAGGTCTTCGGGAGCAAGGTAAGCACGGGCGTAGCACAGAGTAGCAGGCCGGAAGAGCAGGAGGAAGGGGTGGAACCCAGGAATCCAATGATTAGCTGGGAATAATTGAATGTGAGTGAAAAAGACAATCTAGCAATAAACTCATCATAAAGAATTTTAATAAAACAGTATTTTGTAAGTCCAAACCAGGAAACCAAGATAGAGAATGATCACATTTTAATTCACTTAACAAATATTTATTAAATGCTTGCTTTGTGCCATTCGCTAAACACAACAATGTCCCCTCATGGGCACAACTCCAAGTTTATTGCTTGGAAGATAAATGGTGAACAAAAAAGCAAACAAAAAATATAAATGTATATAAGATATATTGACAAATGAAAAAGAGAAAAATAAAGCAAGAGAAGAAGAAAAGCAGTAAGGAGTACAGTAAAATATTTTCTCATGGCAGTCAAAGAAGGCCTATTTAATAAGACATATTTTATCACAAGTATTTTCAGTGGAATGGTGACTATTGATTGAGTAAAATTGATTCATGTATGTTCAAGAGAATATGGTAGCAAGCAAGTAGAAATCTCTCTCCAGAAGTTGTGTTGCAAACAGAAGCAGAAAAAAATAGAGCAGAGGATGGACAGATGGTGAGATCAGAATTTTTTTTTTTTTTTTAAGGATGTGACATATTACAGCACACTGATAAGAATAAACCAGAAACCCAAGTAGCCGATATAGCTCAGTTGGTAGAGTGTTACACTGAAGAATAAACCAGAAAAAATGAAGAGAGGAGGGAAAATAGCTGAAGCACAAGTGTTGAGTTTAGACTTAGAGAGAAGCATAAATATTTCATTCCTATTAATGGAAGTAAGGCATATTGTCTATTTATGGTTTCAAGTAGACTGGAAGATATCACACTGTGACATATAAAAGATTTCCTTTAAGTGTTTCGACTTTCTTAGTGGGGAGCTCTGGTAGCATAGTGCCTAAAGCACTTAACTGCTAACCAGAAGGCTGGTGGTTCATGCCTACCAGGCACTTCTCAGAAGGAACACGGGGCAATCTATTTCTATAGTGATACTGCCTCAGAAACCCAAGGAGGGGTCGCTATGAGTTGGGTCTGA
>NW_006921866.1:3496583-3509709 GCF_000298275.1 Orycteropus afer afer | reverse complement strand
AAAACTTCACTGCCATCAAGTGATTGCGACTCATTTCCACCCCCATTAGGTTTCCAAGGCTGTATATGTTCATAAAAGCCGAGACTGCCCATCTTTCTTCCACAGAGCAGCTGGTGGTTTTGAACTACTGGTCTTTTGGTCAGCAGCCAAAGCCTTAACCACTATACTACCAGCTCCTTAAATGCAAGAAGGGATAGAGAAAGGCAGAGAAAGTTCGATATAATTATCGATCTTCTGAGAATAGCCAAAGAACAGAAATATCAAAGCTGAATTTATAAGTTTGTCAGAAAAGGGAAAGACCAGTCACTCTGGAGTGGGCAATAAGTTTCTCTGAATATGAATTCTGAGAATGGATACAGGGCAAGGAGGATGAAGTTCTATCCAAGCAGAATTTTTTTGATTTGTAGGGAAAGGTAATCATCCTTAGGATCATCTCAGCATAACTGGTCTTTTGGACAAGAACAAAACAAACCTCAATTCTCAACAAGATGGGATAAAGTAATCTAGTGTCAAAATGGCTTAGAGTTAGAAGTTATCAGGTAGTTAAAATCAGGCACAAGATTGGAGAAGACTTAGAGTCAAGCAGTGAACACTGAAGTTCCAGCACAAGGTTTAAGCAGATAGATTTCCTTAACTACACTAGAGAAGTCAAGCTGAATAAGGCATAAAGGAAGAGAGTGACAGTGAAAAATGGATATTAATGTAAAGCCTATGGAGCATAATTGTTGTTGGTATGGATATTAAAAAAATGAGCTAGAGTACAAAGTTTGTGGTTGAAGATTAAGAACCTTGTAGTTAAACTTATGGAGGGAGAGTCTCAGGGTCTAAGGGAATAAATGACTGCAATAGGTAGAGAACAAGATCCTTGGAAGAGATTCAAAGAAATTGGAAGTCAGGGTGGTGCAAGGATTACTAATAGACAGTAAAATCAGTAGGTCAATGACAATAGAAAACCTGTTACAGAAAATGGCAGTGAGCTAGGAGTAAAATCTTTAAGAAATGTGGAAGTGACATGTCTGTAGAAGAATACAAGAAAGTACTAAAACCAGTTTCTGTTGAGTTAATTCTGAATCATGGTGACCCCATAAGTGTCAGGGTAGAAATGCTCCATAGGATTTTCTAGAATAGGTCTTTCTTCCAAGGCACATCTGGGTGAAATCAAACCTCTACCCTTTTAGCAGGTGAGTACCTTAACCATTTGTACCACCCAAGTACTGCAAAAAGGGACACCAGAAAGCACAATCTGACCCTTTGACTTTTCAGAAGGAGAAAGAGAAAATATTCTCAACAATGATAAACGAAGGTGACACCACCCCTTTAGGCTCAGTAGAAAGAACAAAGAAATCAGATTAAGGGATGTATAGAGCCAAATAGGGAGAGAGTCCAAGTCATGAGCAATGACCTGGGCAATTTTAAGCTTTTCGTAGAGGCTAAAATATATACAAATAAAGGATATAAGTGGGGTTATTCTTGGTCAAATTGCAGAGGAAAGACTGTGAGTATGGGAAAGAGGAAGAAGTAAGGCTTCACCATGCTGTTTTTTTGGCTGATGTCTCTTAGCTTTCTGCATTAGCCCTCTTAAAATGATCTTAAGCTTTGTTAAGAATTTCCTCTGGTCCTTTTAACTACAATAATCTGCTGTAAAAAAAAAAAACCTATGCATAATAAATCTGGTTTTTTTGTGAAATCAGATACCATATGTATCCCCAAAAGAAGACTGGATCACTTACCACTTCCATCCAGCCCTCAAATATACTTTACTAAACAAGTTACATAGGAGTTCTGGTAGCGTAGTGGCTAAAGCACTTGACTGCTAACCAGAAGGCTGGGGGTTCAAACTCACCAGCCACTCCTCAGAAGGAAGGTTGGGCAATCCTACTTCCGTAGTGATACTGCCTCAGAAACCCAAGGAGGGGTCACTATGAGTCGGGGCCGACTCGACAGCACATAACAACAACAACAACAAACAAGTTACATATACTCACAAACCCTTGGACTGTGAGTTACATATACTCACAAAAACTTGGACTGTGGCAGGATGAAGGGTTTAGCTAAAATCTGAAGCTGTAACTTTATGTTTCCTGCCTTTCCCTTAAACAGTATACAGTCAATTCTCAGCCACATTTTCTATTTTATTTCTGTGTCTTAAACCTTGTCCCCAATTTATCACCTCCCTATATTATTTCATTCTTTCAACAGTTATCAAGCACCTATTATGAGTTTGTGCTGCAGGGGATATAAAGATGAATAGATGCTGTTTCTGCCCTGAAGGAGCTCAGACCATTGGGTGAGAGGCAAACATGCAAAGAAGTGACATAACACTTTGTGGAATGTGGTATAATGGAGAGGTGTACACAACACAGTGCTATTTCCAGACTACAGAATTCACTTTAGAATTGATCATCAGAGTTTCTGTTGTCTCTTTTTTAGCCTACTGGCCGTTTTCTCAGGCAATTCAGAAGAGATGATTTTCTTCTTTCCTGTATTCAAAGTCGTGCTTAATTAGCGCAGAATTCAGAGTTCCAGCTCCACCAAATTTCCTTCTAACACTACTTGTCAGTAACTACCACCATCCCATTCCCTTCACACGGGCTTGAGTGGTGGATAGTTGCCTTAGATTCTATTCTGACTCATGGCAACCTCATGTGTGCAGAGTAGAACTCTTCCATAGGGCTTTCAAGGCTGTATCTCATCAGAAGCAGATCACCAGGCCTGTCTTCCAAGGCACCTCTGAGTTGATTCAAATTGCCAACTTTTCAGCCAGTAGTAGAGCACTTACCCATTTGTGCAACCCAAGGATTCCTACAGGCATAAGTAGTTACAGAAAAAAGAAAAAATGGAAACTGAAATTGGAGGACTTTAACTAAGAATCTTATATGGCTCTCATTAACTTTTTTGTCCAGTCACTCATTCATTCATTTATCCAGTATAAATACTGGTCGAATAAACCGTATGTGTTGGGCATTAGACAAGGTACTGCTTAGTGGCAAATGAAACAAATCAGGGGACAATTGCAGATGACTGGTCATCCCCTCTTGGGAAAAAAATCACAAGTAGAAGGATACTGGGATTGAGACGAAGTTTCACTGACCCTCTAATAATTCCTTGCAAAGGAGAAAGGATGTGTCGGTTTGCAACGAGACAAATGAAAATGCTAAAATGTATATTTTGTGCTGCTTTTTAGACATTTTCAAATATTTCCTCTCCTCATCTTCCCTTAACTCTGCTCCTTTTCTCCCTTCTCCCTCCCTACCTCTGGCCTATGCTTTACAATACTGCCACTATTTTCAATGTTTCTTGTAAAGAGTTCCTTATACTGTCCTTAAAGAATTATGTTAGTTCTGCCTTTCTTCCTTATTTAAAAAACATTTTAAATTTTCTCCCTGTTCAGGAATGGTACTAGGTGCTGAGAAATCAAAATAAAGTAATAGACTATACCCTGTAAGAGCTTGCTTGCTGGGGAGTAAAGTATGGCTGGTCTTTAAATACATGACTTAATATAATGTTATAAGGTATGTACAAGTAAGAGGGAACTCTGAGGATAACAGAAGCAAGAATAGGGGAAGTCATTAAGAACATTATTACATCTTCTTTTCTGGTTCCTAATATAAAATAATAGAAAAAAAAAACCATTCATTTCAACTCTTTCTGTGGCTAACATTTGTCCATCATACCCATTAGTTCTTTTAATTCTTATTACAATCCTATGAGATAATGTGATATGTTGTTGTCGTTAGGTGTCATTGAGTTGGCTCCAATTCATAGTGGCCCCATGTACAACAGAATGAAACACTGACCTGTCCTGTGCCAGTGTCACAATCCTTGCTATACCTGAGCCCATCATTGCAGCCATTGTGTCAATCCATCTCATTGAGGGCCTTCCCCTTTTTTGTTGACCCTCCACTTTACCAAGCATGGTACGCTTCTCCAGGGAAGGATCCCTTCTGACAACATGACCAAAGTAGGTGATATGAAGTCTGGCCATTCTCGCTTCCAAAGAGCATTCTAGCTGCACTTATTCCAAGACAGATATGTTAGTTCTTCTGGCAGCCCATGGTACTTTCAATATTTTTGCCAACACAACTCAAAAAAATAAATTCTTCTTCAGTCTTCCTTATTCATTGTCCAGCTTTCAAAGGCATAAGTGATTGAAAATACCATGGCTTGGGTTGGGCACACCTTAGTCTTCAAAGAGACATCTTTGCTATTCAGCACTTTAAAGAGGTCTTTTGCAGCACATTCACCCAGTGCAATACGTCATCTGCTTGCTTTTCTTCTTTTTTTTTTAGTTTTATTGTGATTTGGGTGTAAGTTTACAGAGCAAATTCATCTTCCATACATCAGTTCACATACACTTTGTCACATGACATTGACTGTAATCTCCCACAGTGCAACAGCTCTCCTCTCACTTTCTCTCCATAGACACTTCATCCCTGTGTCCTTCACTCCACGCACTCCTACTCCTGTCCCCAGCCAGCTGTCTCCCTACGCATACACAGCCCATCTATTCTTCCATGATTGATCTCTCCAAGGAGTGTATCTACCTAATGAAAATGTTCAGCTCATATGCCTGTCTTTTGTTTGCCTGGAAGCCACAGGAGTGGGTTCAGTTCCAGACCTGAAGGAAAGGTAGGGGTTATGGTCTCAGGGGTTCTACCAGGCTCTATCAGACCAGCAAACCTAGTCCTTTTTTTTTTTTTTTTCATGATTGTGACTTTTGTTCTACCCTGTTCTCCTATTCTATCCAGAATCTCCTACATAGATTCTCCCTCCAAGTAGTTGACAGTGGTAGCCAGGCATCATCTAGTTCTTCTGGTCTCAGTTCTTCTAGTATCAGTTCTTGTCATAGTCACATAGGCTGAGGATCACGTGGTATACCAGTCTCTTTGATTAATTGTTTTCATACATCTTTGGTTTTCTTCATTCTTCTTTGCTCTGGATGAGGAGAGACACATCATTGTATCTAGCTGGCCTCTTGCAAGCTTTTAAGATCCCAATCACTACTCACCAAAGTAGGGTATGGAACAACATTATTGTGTAGCATATTATGCCAATTGAGATAGATGTGCCCTGGAATCATAGTCCAGAGCCCACAGGTCCAACTACTCACTCCATCTTGGTAGCTGTCTGTGTCAAAGAAGGGATTACAACCTTGTCCTTTGTCAGCTCTATTATATACCTGGAAATTCTTACATAACATATAAATACACTAATAGAAACATTGTCTGCCCACCATATATCCTTGTAAATGGGCACACTCTCCCCTGCATAGACATACAGCCTATCCACCCATCTATCCACTCATGGATCAATGTTTGCCATCACTGACAATGCAGTACTGTATGTGCAAAAGGGTTCATTTTTGTTGTCTGTACCTCCCATGCACCTCTCTGTCTTCCTATTTCTCAATGCCACCATAGTGACCACTCACTTCCAGTACATTGCCCTTCTCTTCACCCAAATCAATACTTTTCTGAATCTATCTAGCAGTGTTCCCTCCACTCCTTCTCCCATCCTGGTAACCAAAAGAGAAAATTTCCTTTCATATATAAACTTTTCTTGACGTTTTATAATAACAGACTAATAGAATATTTGTCCTTCTGTGATTGACTTATTTCACTCAGCATAATGTGCCCCAAGATCATCCACGTTATGCGGTGTTTTGCAGATTCTATGTTATTCTTTAGGGTTGCATAATATTCCATTGTGTGTATGTACCACAGTTTAGTTATCCATATCTAATCTTCTGTTGATGGGCACTTAGATTCTTTCCATCTTTTTGTTGTTGTAAATAGTTCTGTGATGAACATGGGTGTGCATATATCAGTTCTTGTCATGGCTCTCACTTCCTTAGGATATATAACTAGTAATGGAAAGGCTGTGTCAAATGGAATTTCTAATTCCAACTTTTTAAGGAATTGCCATGCAGCTTTCCACAGTGTTTGTATCATTTTGCAGTCCCACCTGGAGTGTATGAGAGTCCTGATCTCTCCGCCTCCTCACTAGCATGTTGTTTTCTGTCTTGTTGAAATTTGCTACTAGTGCTAGGGCATGATGGTATCTCATTGTTATTTTGACTTGCATCTCTCATGGTACCTTCAGCATTCTTCATCAGCACCACATATCCACTTTACCAGCACCGTTTGTTAAACAGACAATCTCTTCCCCATTTAATGGATTTCAGCCCTCTGTCAAAGATTAGTTGACCATAGGTCGATGGATCTATTTATGAGTTCTCAATTCTATTCCATTGGTCTATGTGTCTGTTGTTGTGCCAATACCAGGCTGTTTTGACTACTGTGGCTGTATAGTAAGTTTTGAGATCTGGGAGTGTGAGACCTACTACTTTGTTCTTCTTTTTTTGTTCTTCTTCAATAATGCTTTGCTTATCCAAGGTCTCTTTCCTTACCATATAAAGCTAGTAATTGGTTTTTCCATATCCTTAAAAATGTTGATGGGATCTGGATTGGGATTGCATTGAATGTCTAGATTGTTTTGGGTAGAATTGACATTTTCACAATGCCCTGTCTTCCTATCCACGAGCAAGGTATGTTCTTCCATTTATGTAGATCTCTTATGGTTTCTTGAATTAGTCTTTTGTAGTTTTCTTTGTACAGGTCTTTTGTGTCCGTGGTAAGATTTATTCCCACATATTTTATTTGGGGGTAGCTATTATAAATGGTATTGATTTCTTTATTTATTTTCAGCAATCTCATTGCTAGTGTACAAGAATCCAATTGATTTTTGGATGTTGATCTTATATCCTGCCATGATGCTAAATCTCTCAATTAGTTCCAGTATTTTTTTTTTTTTTTACTGAGTCTCTTCAATTTTCTACGTAAAGGATCATATCATCAGCGAATACAGCTAGTTTTACTTCACCCTTATCAATTGAGATACCTTTGATTTCCCTTTCTTGTCTTATTGCCCTGGGTAGGACTTCTAATACAATGTTGAATAGAAGTGGTGATGGAGAGCATCCTTGTCTTGTTCCTGTTCACAAGGGGAATGGTTTCAGTCTCTCTCCATTGAGATTAACGTTGGCTGTTTGTTTTGCCTAAATGCCCTTTATTATGTTGAGGAATATCCCTCCCATTCTCATTTTGCTGAGAGCTATTATCAAGAATGGGTGTTGGATTTTATTAATTGTCTTTTCTGTATCGATTGATATGGTCATGTGGTCTTTTTCCTTTGTTTTATTTATATGATGAATGATGTTGTTTGTTTTTCTAATGTTGAACCATCCTTGCATACCTGATATGAATTCCACTTGGTCATAATGTATTTTTTTCTTGATTTGTTGTTGAAATCTATTGGCTGAGATTTTGTTGGAGATTTTCGCATCTATACTTATGAGGGATATTGGTCTGTAGTTTTCCTTTTTAGTGATGTCTTTGCCTAGTTTTAGTATCAACATTATGCTTGCTTCTTAATGAATTTGTGAGGATTCCATCCTTTCTATGTTCTGGAATAGTTTGAGTAGGATTGGTGTCAGCTCTTTTCTGAATGTTTGGTAGAATTCTCTGGTAAAACTGTCTGGGCCAGGACTTTTTTTGTTGGTAATTTTTTTTATGACCTGTTCAATTTCTTCTTTTGTTATTGTCTGTTAAATTTTTCCACCTGAGTCTGTGTTAGTTTAGGTAAGTAGTGTATTTCTAGAAATATGTCCATTTCTTTTAGATTTTCAAATTTGTTGAATACAGTTCTTCATAGTATTCTAGTATTATCCTTTTTATTTCAGTTCATTCTGCTGTGATGTCACCCAAATGATTTCTTATTTGTGTCATTTGTATACTGCCCCTCTTTTCCTTTGTTAAATTTGCCAATGGTTTATCAAATTATTAATCTTTTCAAAACACCAACTTCTACTCTGTTTATTTTTTCTATTGTCTTTGCATTTTCTGTTTCACTTATTTCTGTTCAAATCCTGATTTTTTCCTTTCTTCTGGTTACTGTAGGCTTTTCTTCCCTTTTTTTTTTTTTTATTGTTGGAGATATTGGGTTAAGTTTTTTATTTTGGCTCTTTGTTCTTTTTGATGTGTGCATTTATTGCTATAACCTGGCCTCTGATCACTGCTTTTGCTGTGTCCCAAAGATTTTGGGATATTTTCTTTTCATTCTTGTTTGACTCAAACAATTTTTTAATTTCTTTTTTTTTTTTTCTATTACCCAATTGTTCTTAAGGAGTTTATTGTTCAGTTTCCATGTGTTTGATCTTTTTCTGTTGATCTTCCTATTGTTGATTTCTAAATTGATAGCATTATGATCTGAGAAGTTGCTTTGCAGTATTTCAATGTTTTTAAATTTATTAAGGCTTGCTTTATGGCCTATGATATGGTCTGTCCTGGAAAAAAAAAAAAAGTGTATATTGTGGTATTATTGGGTGAAGTGTTCTATAGATATCTATAAGGTCAAGTTGGTGTGTTGTATTGTTTAGTTCTTCTGTGTCCTTGTTGAGTTTCTTTCCAGTTGCTCTATCTCTATCTTCATTGACAGCAGTGTATTAAAGTCTCCTGCTATGACTGTGGAATCATCTATTTGTGTTTTCAATTCTATTAAAGTCCACTTTATGTATTTTTGGGCTCTCTCATTGGGTCCATAGATATTTATTATGGTTATATCTTCTTGTTCAATAGATCCTTTAATCATTATATAATGTCCTTGCTTGTCTCTTATGGTGGTTTTTGCCTTAAAGTCAGTTTCATCAGAAATTAATATCGCCATTCCTGCTCTGTTTTGGTTGCCATTTGCTTGATATATCATATTCCAGCCTTTGATTTTTAGTCAATTTTTGTCTTTGTTTCTAAGATGTGTCTCTTATAGACAGCATATTGATGGGTTATGTTTTCTTACCTAGTTTACAACTCTCCATCTCTTGGGTGGTGCATTTAATCCATTGATATTCAGTGTAATTATCAACAAGTAGGAACTGGTTGTGGGTATTTTGTTATGTTTTTTTTTTTTTTTTTTTGTGGTGTTCCTATTTTCTGAGTTCCATGTACTTTTTTGTGTTGAGCTCACTTTGTTTTTGAATTGTGTTATCCTTTTATTCATTGCTGTTGTTTTAGTATTTGCTAAATATATATGCCTGTCCTCTTTTTTGTTATAATGAGAAGGTTTCTCATTTTTCTTTGAGGTTACCTTGTGATTTACAATTTTCTCCCTAAGTTCAGAACAGTCCATTCTATGTTGCAACTCTCTTGACTTTCTCACCATTTAGAAGTTCTGTAACTACATTATTTTTCCCCTCTTTTTGGTTTGTAGTTATCTTCCTTTAGCAATTGATGCCTCTGGTTCCCTGTTTATAATCTTGTAAACTTATTTTACTTTGGATACTTCCATAACTAAGTTGGTTTCTGGATTATGTCATCATGTGTATTAATGGTCAGTTGTTAGCAATTATTGGTTCTCTGCTCAAAAGACTCCCTAAGTATCTTTTCCAAGGTTGGTCTGGTTTTTACAAATTCCCTTAATTTCTAATTGTCTGGAATTCTCCTAATTTCATCATCATATTTGAGGGACAATTTTGTCAGGTATACTGACTCGACGGCAAATAACAACAACAACAACAATATAATACTTGGTTGGAAATTTTTCTCTTTCAGGGTTTTATATATACCATCCCATTGCCTTTTTGTCTACATGGTTTCTTCTGAGAAATCAGAGCTTAGTCTTGTTGGTTGCCCTTTGTAGGTAACTTTTTGTTTTTTCCATGCTGCTTTCCATATTCTTTTTTTGTCTTTGGTTTTCACAATGATATGTCTTGGTGATTTTCTTTTGGGGTCTATCTTATTTGAAGTTCATTGAACTTCCTGAATGGATATATTCTCATCTTTCTTCATATCAGGGAAGTTATTCCAAAAAATATTTCACTATTTTCCCTGCGATTTTCTTTGTTTCTTCCTGTTCTGGAATTCTGATTACACATAGGTTATTCTTTTTGATGGTATCCCACCAGAACCCTAGGCTTTCTTCATTTTGTTTTGATCTTTCTTCTGATTAATACCTTTCTAAAGAACTATTCAGGTATTTGTCTTCAATCTCATTAATTCTATCTTTCATTGATTCTATTCTACTCCTTTGCCCTTTCAATGTGTTATCGATTTCTGTAAATTTAGTATTAAACATCCAGATTTCTATCTGTAGAGCTTGTATCTGGGGTGGAATTTCTGCCAGCCCAGAAGGTGGGTGAGAATAAGGTATGGCCATACCTCCATTCACACAGAGGATGTGGAGTATAAGATTAACAAGGGGAATGTTGCACCTTTCCATTCTTCAGTGTCCAGAATGTCCTTGCCGTCCCCAGCAAACGGAGTCTATTCTTAGCTCACTGGAATCTGAGAGAATGCTGCTGTTTTACATATCCTAAATGGTCAAACCACTTGTAAACATTAAAAATGGCTGCACCCTCCACACAGCCAAAAGTCCACAGCTCAGCCTTCTCCCTCTTCACTGCTTCCCCTTTTGTTCACCAGCCACCAGTGCAGTCCTCCATGCAACCCTTGGCTAGCAGGGTTGCTTTTTAGGTTAATTCTTAGATCCTAACACCACATGGAAATATCCAAGCTGTCCATATCATCAGGATAGCTGACACACTGCAGCTCCATATGTCTCCTTTTCCAGTGTTTTCATGAAGGTTCTTCTACTAGTTAGAGGTTTCTCCACTTCTGCATCCTTCCTTTCAAAGCTCGGGGCTCCAGGATTATCTGTATCTGTGTTAATTGGTTCCTCTTTTCTTTGTTGAAGAGGTTCTGTATAGTTTGTATACCTACTGCACCATCTTATCGGAACACCTGCCATCTGATTTCTTGACTGCTGCTTCCACTGGTGTTCTTTGTGGAACCAAGCAATATGAAATCTTTGACAATTTCAATCTTTTCTCAATCTACATGTGATGTAGATACTATTATTATCAGTATTTTATAGCTGAGAGAACAGATTTCAAGACTCTTTGTCAATACCTATGTTCTTAACCAGGAACTCTGATGGCATAGTCCCTAAGGCACTTAACTGCTAACCACAAGCCTGGAGGTTCAAACCCACCAGCCACTCCTCAGAAGGAAGATGGGGCAATCTACTTCCGTAGTGATACTGCCTTGGACCAATATGCTATGAAGCCTCAATCACTGGTGGGGATATAAAACACACTGTGCCACATGCATCCTAAGATAGTACTGGACACATAGCAAATTGCTTGAAAGCATTTTTATGTTCTTACATATTTGGGCCCAATGACAATCTGTATATTAAACTTAGAGGAAGAAATGAAATCCACAGTTCCTAACCCTACACTCCTATATATACATATCAGACCTTGATTTATTTTCTTGCTATGTACTTATTTGTTTGGCATGAATGGCAAGTTGGTCCATGTTTGTTTAATGGGGGAAAGCCAGAGAAGGAAAAAGAAGGATGTCATAATACTTATTCCTCTATGAAATAAGTCCAGATACAAGAACTTATCATTTCCCCCCTCTTCTTTTGTTATGAAAAGAGTTTTCCTCTTGAACGATTTGTAAAAGGAAGTTGAGAATGGTTGCACATTCTGAATACTTTAATCAATGTCACTGAATTCTACATGTACACATTGTTGAATTGGGGTGTTTTAGCTAGTATATTTTTCAACAACGACAAAAAAAAAAAAATCCTCTCTTGTTTATCTCATTGTAGACATTGGGGCAGTCATGTTGTTTCACCAAGCCCCTCATTCTCTGTGCCCACCAAACAGGTAGGGCTTGTATCCAACTGCCTTTCTGATGTTTTCTCTCTGTTTGCAGGAAAGAAAAGCTTGAAATAAAATTTACTCTTTGCTCTCAGCAAGAACTAATACTTATCAAATGCCCTGGTCAAACACAATAAAATCATACTGTGTAAGGAAATTGCTTTTGTAATTGATTTACTAGTTTTCATAGAGGAAAAACATTTCAGTAGAATTTTCATTAAATTGCTTGTCTACAACAGCCAAAAAATATCTAGTTTACACTTTTTAAAGATCCAGTATCTCTGTTTGAATTAAAAAAACAAAAAGTGATAGGATAAAGAAAAATACTAAGTCTAATAGTGTACTATATGATGCTGAAAGATCTAAATGTGTGTTTCTTCATAAAGAACTATAGCATTAGACATTATTTATGGAGAATACAGTGCTTTTGTTTTTACTATTTCATTTTGGAAGAAAGAATCATAACATGAGACAGCAGTCTTGGTTTGTTTATACAAAAAGGAAAAAAAAATGTTTTAACCACTGCCTGATCCTTGAAGCAGGCCCATTAGCAAAAACAAACTCAATTCTGATTCTGTTCCTCACAATAACCCTATAGCAGTTAGCAGAAAGCTTTATGACCCAAATACTCTTGGGTCAAAAGAAATCAAAATAATAAAGTACATCTAAGTTTTTTATTAGTGAAATTACTTAAATAAAGCCAAAATGCTGCACTGTTGATTAAAAACCTTTATTTAGTCATTTCTCTATTAGACTGCAAGCACTTGAGGATATAGTGTGTGCATGGGCAGCTGTGTTCCCAGGGCCAAGTTTAAGAATATAATCCACAATTATTGTATGCCTTTTAATAAGTAAATGATCTTTCACTTCCCTTTGAATTAAAACATTACTTTCCTCCAGCAAATTTTCAGGGTGGAAACCTTCTTCACAAGCTCCCATATGAGCTCCCATTCTTAGGCAACATAAAAGAAAAAGAGCGGGAACCAGATTATTAAAATAGGAAGAGAAAAGGAGAAGCTATAGGAAATGAAAAAAAAAAAAAAATCACTTGGGACAATCAGGTCAAAAGCTTGAACTCCAAACCCAAATGGTAATGAATGCTAGCCTATAAATATGTAAACTATTGACTAATCTGTAAATATGTGTATGGCAGACATTGTAAGAACTAGATAGAGTAAAATTTTCTCTTGGACAAACCGTATTTTCCAGGAAACATATGGGACATACTGGCACAATTTAAGAACATTTATTTAACCAACAAATATTTATTTCAAAGAGCAGCTCGAGAAGACAAAGCCAATTACTATAATGAAATGTGCAAAGACCTGGAGTTAGAAAACCAAAAGGGAAGAACAGGCTCGGCCTTTCTCAAGCTGAAAGAATTGAAGAAAAAATTTAAGCCTC
>NW_006921866.1:3491934-3495349 GCF_000298275.1 Orycteropus afer afer | reverse complement strand
TGTGGTGCTGGCAAAGAATGCTGAAAGTACCATGGACTGCTAAAAGAACTAACAGATCTGTCCTGGAGGAAGTGCAGCCAGAATGCTCCTTGGAAGTGAGGATGGCCGGACTTCGTCTCACCTATTTTGGTCATGTTGTCAGAGGGGACCATTCCCTGGAGAAGGATATCATGCTTGGTAAGGTGGAGGGTCGATGAAGGGAAGAAAGACTTTCAAGAAGATGGATTGACCTGGTGGCTGCAACAATGGGCCCAAGTAAAGCAAAGATCATGGAGCTGGTGCAGGATTGGGCGGTGTTTCGTTCTGTTGTGCATGGGGTCACTATGAGTCAGAAAAGACTAGACATCACTTAACAACAACAACAACATATACTAAGCACTGTATTGAGTACTATGGATTCAAAAGTGAACCTGTAATGCTGTCTGAAAATTTTTGAAGGTCATGGATAAATTTGAGCATTCCCCAGAAAAAAAAAAGAAAAAGCACATTTAAACATGTACAAGTTTTTGCATTCTATTTCAGGGAACTTGTAGATCTCCCAAAGCCAATTCACACACACAAAGTATACATTATATATATGCAACAATCCTAAGGATTCTATTGTTCTTTGCCCAAGCAGTGCTCTAACATGTTGCTGTGCTTTGTCTCTGTTGATTTGTTAGATTCAGGTTCTGTTCTGGACAGAAGCGTCCTGATTAAATCACATTACAAAAGAAGATTCACAAAGGCAGGAAAAGACATCAAATGATCTCAGCTCCTTTCCAATCTTACACAACTCATGGAATGAATAGCTCATAGAATCAATGTAATAAAGTTTTTATAAAATTTTATTAACCTGATTAATCAAATTATAGCCCCTTTTATTAAAAATAGGTTTATATTCATTTTAAAAAGTTTTGCAACTTCAATATGTAGATAATAAACCAGATATGATACAGAATCTTTAGGAAAAATCAAATCTAGATGTCCAGTTCCATGTAGAAAGAGAATGACAGATCAACATTTAAAGTACTTGTTTGTACAAAGGACATTAAAAAGAAAATAACTATCTTGATCTCACTTTCTTTATGTATTATAATTCATGGATTACTGGAAATTATAATTGAATAATATATAGATGTCACCTAGAGGTGCTAAATAATTTTTCCGACTTGGAATTGCCTGTCTAAATAAGAATGACACTAACCTTAGCATTTTCTCTCTGATTAGAGACACTATAGATTTTTAGTCACCTCCATGTAATATAAATCAATTAAGAATAATTTTCCAGGCAGTAAATCAATTGTCAGTTCAGGGACCCTAATACCCCTGTGTAAGATTTATTGAAAAAATGAATGGCACTCTTGTTATAAGATGTACAGCATGCTTTATAAGAACATAATAGTGTAAACACCAGACTATTACATTCACTACTGTGAGTATCACAATATTTCCATGGACTACAAGCTTGCAAAATGAAAGAACTTAAAAGATTATAGAACGATAAGGCAATCCTAAAGTAGAAGAGTAAGCCACTCTTGAGAATGTCATAACTCTTTGCTAGAACTTTCTATACTTTGGGTGTGGTCAATTTAAAATGTTAATAATATTCCAAACTTTTGCCTCCAAAATGGTAATTTCTAGACACATGGGAGCTCTGGTAGCATAGTGCCTAAGAAATTGACTGCTAACCAAAAGGCTGGCAGTTCAAACCCACCAGCCACTCCTCAGAAGGAAGATTGGGCAATCTATTTCCATAGTGATACCATCTCAGGAGCTCTGGTAGCATAGTTGCTAAAGCACTTTACTGCTAACCAGAAGGCTGGGGGTTCAAACGCACCAGCCACTCCTCAGAAGGAAGGTTGGGCAATCCTACTTCTGTAGTGATACTGCCTCGGAAACCCAAGGAGGGGTCGCTATGAGTCAGGGCCGACTCAACGGCACATAACAACAACAACAACCATCTCAGAAACCCAAGGAGAAGTCACTATGAGTCGGATCCGACTCGACGGCAGTGAGTTTGGCTTTGAGTTTGAGACACATGGGGCTATTGATCACTTGCAACTGGCCACCCCAAATGGAGATGTACTAGCAGTGCAAAATAAGCACTGCATTTGAAAACTTAGGTTTTTTTGTTGTTATTTATTTTCTTCTATTTTTGTTCTGTCCTATCCCAAACCCTTCATTTTTTTGTTTGTTTGCTTTTTTTTTTTTTTTTTTTTTTAAGGAATCTAAAGTAGCTCACTAATAATTTTAGTATTTATTATATGTTGAAATAGGCACTTGACTGCTAACCAGAAGGTCAGCAGTTCAAACCCACCAGCTACCCCATGGAAGGAAGATTGGGTGATCTACTTCATAAGGATTTACAGCCTCAGAAACCCAATGGGGTTGCTATGATTCAGAAATGACTCGATGGCAGTGAGTTTTTTTGTTTGTTTCTTTTAGTATATAGATGGATAGATAAAATATATTGTTAAAATTATGTCAGAGGTTTCTCTGGCTATTAGAGAATTTAAATGTGCATATAGGGTTCACAAATTTCTTGATTCAGAAAAGAAGGCACTGAAATAAGGGCTAAAATAAGGGTACATCAAATATATATTCATGGAGAAGTCCTTATGAACTTGGAAAAAAATAAAAGCAGCCCAGAATAATTGAAACTAGAATCAATAAACTGACTTAGATAACTGAATGACAAATTGTATCATTATTAGGAACAATGACCTAGCCAACTCCCAGAGAACCAGATAGCTATATACAGGAGCAAAACAAACAAGGCTCTACTCATAGAAGGTAACAATGTGAGTGTTCTCTGAAGTGGGAAGAAGATAACAGTTATATGTTAATGGGAGTGGGAGTGGGGGAAAGACACAAGTCACAGGACAAATGAAACTGGAGAACTTTAGGAAAGAAATACTAGACCTAGTAGTGGCATAAACAGGTTGTAGTTCATGAGAGTTATGGGAAAGATTTAGTTGAGAGAAGATTAACTAATGCCCTGTGAAGATATTTTCAGTTTATCTGTGTCAAAAGCCATCTTTGGTTCAACTGTTGCAAACACTCTTATTCATTATTGTATGCTCAGAATCTTGCACAGAGCCTGACTTTAGAAAGCACTCTAGGTGGACTTCAGGTAAGATGACAGAATAGGCAGACAAGCTACACAGACACTCTTCAACAAAGAAAAGAGAAAGCAACTGACACAGATATAGACAATAATCCTGGAGAACTGATCTTTGAAAGGAAGGATACAGAAGTATATTAAACACCAAATAAAAGAAAAACCTGAATGAAAACAGTGAATAAGGAGACAAACATCTGTGGACTTACAGCTATCCTGATGGCAAAGACAGTTTGAATATTTCCTGTTGTTGTTGTTGTTAAGTGCCGTCGAGTCGTTTCCGACTCATAGCGACCCCATGCACAGCAGAAC
>NW_006921866.1:3462419-3487814 GCF_000298275.1 Orycteropus afer afer | reverse complement strand
TGTTGTTATGTGCCGTCGAGTCAGACCCAACTCATAGCAACCCCTCCTTGGGTTTCCGAGGCAGTATCACTACAGAAGTAGATTGCCCCATCTTCCTTCCGAGGAGTAGCTGGTGGGTTTGAACTGCCAGCCTCTGGTTAGCAGTCAAGTGCCTTAGGCACTACACTACCAGAGCTCCTAAGATCTGGGAATTAACATAAAAATCAGCTCTGCTTGCCAACAATGGCAGCATTTATGTGGCCCTGCTCACATGGACAACTGCACTGGTGGCTGATGACTGAAAATGGAGACACCAAAGAAGGAGATAGAATGAGCTGTGGACTTTTGGGTGTCTAGAGGGTGCAGCCATTTTGAATATATACAAGAGGTGGTCATTTTGGATATTTAAAGTGAGAGCATTCTCATTCAGATTCCAGGGACTTAAGAATGAGGTCTTCTTGCCAAAGACAGCACAGACATACCAGAGGATGATGACTGCAAAGGAGTCAGATTGGGAGTCCATAATTGCTGCCAACAAGTGAATGGAGGATCACAGTATTCTGCTTATCAGATGCACCCAAAGAAAACAAAAACCTTGAGCAAATTACTCTGATATACAATCACCAATTAAATATAAATACCACAGTGTCACAATGTCTCAGAGACAACAGACCATCACAGTCCACACAAAGAAGCATGATAAAGCAGAAGAAACAAGGGAGCAGGATACAGACCCAGAACACATCACTGAGGAGAAGCAGCATTGGAACTCCCTGATAAGTAATTCAAAAGAATTATATTCAGGTACCTTCAATCAATGGAGAAACAGATCAAGGAAAACACTGACAAAATTAAAGAGAACATAGACAAAGCCCTAGAACCATTTTGGAAGAAAATACAAGAACAAAATGACAAAATAAATGAAAAATTAGAAATGATACAAAATCTACAGATGGAATTCCAGAAGACTAATACAAAATTTTCAGAAATAGATAATACATTCAATGGACAAAAGAATAGAATCGAATCAGTGGAAGACAGAATTAATGATATTGAAGACAAACACCTCAATATTTTTTTGGAAAGGAATCAATCAGAAAAAAAGATCAAAACATAATGAAGAAAGCCTAACATCCATGTGGGTAACCATCATAAAGAACAACCTACATGTAATAGGAATTCCAGAAGAGGAGACCAAAAAAAAAAAAAAACCAGAGAAAACAGTCAAAGATTTGCTGAAAGAAAATTGATATGATGAAAGACAAGAATATATACATTCAAGAAGTCCAATGAACCCCAAACAGGATATAGCCCAAAAGAAAATCACTAAGACATATCATCATCAAACTCATCAAAACCAAAGACAAAAAAAAACCCTGAAAGCAGCATGGGAAAAACAAAAAGTAACCTACAAAAGACAGTCAATAAGAATAAGTTCTGATTTCTCAGAAGAAACCATTCAGGCAAGAAGTCAATGACATGGTGTATGTAAAACCCTGAAAGAAAAATATCTCCAACGAAGAATTATACACCCAGAAAAATTGTCCCTTAAATATGATGGTGAGATCAGGACATTTCCAAACAAGCAGAAATTAAGGAAATTTGTTAAAACCAGACCAGCCTTACAAAAGATGTTCTAGGGAGTCTTTTGGACAGAGAACAAACAACAACAAACAACAACCAATCATTAACACACATGAAGACATAACCCAGAAACCAACCCAGTTATGTAAGTATCCAAAGTAAATAAGCTTACGAGATTGTAAACAGGGAACCAAAAACATCAATTGGCAAAGAGGCCATCTAGAAACCAAAATGATGCAATAAATAGGATAGGTACAGAATATCTAAAATGTGAGGAAATCAAGACAATTGTAAGATAGAATAGACTGTTCTAAACTTGGGAAGAAAATTATAAATCTCATGGTAACTTTAAAGAAAAATTATAAACATTCACATAAACATTTTAAAAAGGGCAAGCACAAATATTTAAGAAATACTAAACAATAGCCGGAGCTCTGGTAGCATAGTGCCTAAGATACTTGACTGCTAACCAGAAGGCTGGCAGTTCAAACCCACCAACCACTCCTCAGAAGTAAGGATGGGCAATCTACTTTAATAATGATACCACCTCAGAAACCCAAGGAGGATTTGGGTCCTACTCGAGAGTACATAACAACACAACAACAACAAAACAATACAACAAAGGAAATGATAACACAATTCATAAATAAAATGAGTCAGCACAAAAAAATTATATGGAACAAACAAATCAGCAACACCATGAAAAAACACATAACAAAATGACAGCAACAAATTCATACTTGTCAATAATTACACTGAAACTCAATGGATTAAATGCATCACTCAAGAGATGGAGAGTTGCAGACTGGATAAGAAAACAAAACCCATCAATATGTTTTGTACAAGAGACACACCTTAGAGACAAAGACAAAAATTGACTAAAAATCAAAGGTTAGAAAAAGGTATACCAAGAACATGGCAACCACAAAAAGGCAAGAGTGGCAATATTAATTTCTGATAAAACTGACTTTAAGACAGCCATAAGACACAAGGAAGGACATTAAATAATTAAAAAAATATTAAAGATCAATGAATCAAGAAGATGTAACCATAATAAATATCTATGGACCCAATGAAAAATCCCCAAAATACATAAAGTGGACTTTAACAGAATTGAAAAGACAAAAAGATGCCTCCACAGTCATAGTAGGAGACTTTAATACACGACTGTCAATGAATGATAGAATAACTGGAAAGAAACGCAACAAAGACACAGAAAAATTAAACAGTAAAATCCACCAACTTGACCTTTAGACATCTACAGAGCACTTCACCCAACAACAGCACAATATACATTCTTTTCCAGTGCACACAGAATCTCCATGATAAACCATATGTCAGGTCACAAAGCAAGCCTTAATAACTTTAAAAACATTGAAATACCAAAGCATCTTCTCAGATCACAATGCTATAAAATTAGATATCAACAACAGGAAGATCAACAGAAAAAGAACAAACGCATGGAAACTGAATAACACCCTCCTTAAAAATGATGGAGTAACAGAAGAAATAAAAAATGAAATTAAAAAATTCTTTGAATCAAACAAGAATGAAAACACAGCATACCAAAATCCTTGACACACAGCAAAATCAGTGATCAGAGGCAAATTTATAGCAATAAATGCACTTATCAAAAATAAGAAAGAGCCAAACTCAACACCTTATCCCAACATCTCCAATTAGAAAAAGAGCAGCAAAAAAAAAGCCTATAATTACCTGAAATAATAAAGATTTGAGGATAAATAAATATAACAGAAAATAGAAAGACAATAGAAAACATCAACAAGCCTAGAAGTTGGTTTTTGAAAAGATTAATAAAATTGACAACCACAGGCAAATTTAACAAAGGAAAAGAGGGAGAGAATACAAATAACATGAATAAGAAATAAATTGGGTGCCATCACAACAGAACCAACTGAAATGAAAAGGATAACATCATGATACTATGAAGAACTGGACTGCAATAAATTAAAAAATCTAGGAGAAATGGACAGATTTCTAGAAATATAGTACTTACCTAAAGTAACACAGGTGAAGGTGTTCATTTGGGAGCAACCTTTAAGGGTGGCCCAGACGGTGGTGAGCTGGGGGCAGGGTTTGCAGCAGCTTTAAGGGAAGACAGGAAGTGAGCAGAGCAGTTTAGAATAGCTAAAGGAGATGAATTTGTCTTTCAGTTTGTTGTCCTTGGTGGCTTGCATGTTGCTATGAGGCTGGAGGTTATGCCACCAGTGATTCAAATGCCACTAGGGTTACCCATGGTGGACAGGTTTCAGCAGAGTTTCCAGACTAAGACAGACTCGGAAGAAGGAAGAGGCCATCCACTTCTCAAAGAATTGTCCAGGGAAAACCTTATGAATAACAGAGAAACACTGTCTGATACATTACTGAGCAACTTTATGAATAGTCTGGAAACATTGTCCAATACAGAGGAGGAGGATGAGTGACTTAGGTTAGAGGCTCTCAAAACAGGACTGGGAAAGAACTGCATCATCAGAGTAAAACTAGCCTTACTCACATGGATAAGGTAAAGCTTTACAGACCTCCATTTGCTGGCGTGGCATGACTCAAATTGAGGAGAAACACCTGCAAATATCCATTAATAATCAGAACATGGAATGTACAAAGAATAAATATAGGAAAATTGGTAGTTGTCAAAAATTAAGTGGAATGCATAAAGATTGATATCCTAGGCATTAGTGAACTGAAATGGACTGGTTTTGGTCATTTTGAATCAGACAAACACATGATCTACTATGATGGGGATGACAAATTGAAGAGGAATGACACAGCATTCATCATCACAAAAAATCTTTCAAGATCTATCCCGAAATGCAAGGCTGTTAGTGATACGATAATATTCATATGCCTACAAGAAAGGCCAGTTAATACTATAATTATTCAAATTTATGACCAACCACAAGTGCTAAAGATGAAGAAATTAAAGATATTTACCAACTTCTGAAGTCTGAAATTGACCGAACTTGTAATCAAGATGTGCTGATTCTCACTGGGGATTGTAATACAAAAGTTGGAAATGAAGAAGAATCACTGGTAGTTGGAAAATATGGCCTTGATAATAGAAATAACACTGGATAATACATGATAGAATTTTGCAAGACTAATGACTTATTCATTGGAAATACTTTTTTTTCAGCACAAATGAAAGCTATACACGTGGACGTCACCAAGATGGAGTCCACAAGAATCAGATTGACTATATCTGTGGCAAGAGGCAATGGAGAAGCTCAAATTTCAGCCAAAAGAAGGTCAGGAGCTGATAGTGGAACAAACCATCAATTGCTCATGTGCAAGTGCAAGTTGAAGCTGAAGACAACTAAAAACAGTCCATGAGGGCCAAAGTATGACCTTAATTATATCCCTCCTGAATTTAGAGACCATTTAAAGAATAGATTTGATACATTGAACACCAATGACTGAAAACCTCAGGAATTGTGGGATGACATCAAGAACATCATACATGAAGAAAGCAAGAGGTCATTAAAAAGACAAGAAAGGAAGAAAGACCAAAATGGATGTCAGAAGAGACTCTGAAACTTGTCATTGACAAGTTTCATTGCTAAAGCAAGTGGAAGAAATGACAAGATAAAAGTGCTGAACAGAATATTTCAAAGAACAGCTTGAGTGACAAAGCCAATTATTATAATGAAATGTGCAAAGACCTGGAGTTAGAAAACCAGGAAGAAGAACATGCTTGACATTTCTCAAGCTGAAAGAACTGAAGAAAAAAATTTAAGCCTCGACTTTGAATATTGAAAGATTCTATGAGCAAAATATTGAATGATGCAGGAAACATCAAAAGAAGATGGAAGAGTACACAGAGCCACTGTACCAAAAAGAATTGCTCGATGTTCATCTATGTCAGAAGGTGGCATATGATCAAGAACCAATGGTATTGAAGGAAGAAGTCAAGGCTGCACTGAAAGAATTGGTAAAAAACAAAGCTCCAGAAATTGATGGAATATGCATCAAGCTGTTTCAACAAACAGATGTCACAATGGAAGCACTCACTCATCTGTGCCAAGAGATTTGGAAGACAACTACATGGTTAACTGACTGGAAGAGATCCATATTTGTACTCATTCCAAAGAAAGGTGATCCCACAGAATCTGGAAATTAGCAAACAATATCATTAATATCACATGCAAGTAAAATCTTACTAAAGATAATTCAAAAACAGTTGTAGCAGTATATTGACAGAGAGCTTCCACAAGTGCAAGCTGGATTCAGAAGAGGACATGGAACAAAGGATATGATTGCTGATGTCAGATGGATCCTGGCTGAAAACAAAGAATACCAGAAAGATATTTTCTTATGTTTTATTGACTATGCAAAAGCTTTTGATTGTGTGGATCATAACAAATTATAGATAACATTGAAAAGAATGGGAATTCCAGAACACTTCATTGTACCCATGAAGAACCTGTACCTAGATCAGGAGGCTGCAATTCGAACAGAATACAGGGATACTACATATTTTAAAACCAAGAAGGGAGTATGTTAAGTTGTGCCCTTTCACCATACTTATTCAATTTGTATACCAACAAATAATCCAAGAAGCTGGATTATATGAAGAAGAACATGGAATCGGGATTAGAGAAAGACTCGTTAACAACCTGCAATATGCTGACAACACAACTGAAAGTGAGCATGACTTCAGGCATTTACTGATGAAAATTGAAGACTACATTCTGCAGTATGGATTACACGTCAATATAAAGAAAACAAAAATCTTCACAACTGGACCAATAAACCAAAAAACAAAATAACCTCATTGCCATCAAGTTGACTCCAACTCATGGCAACTCCTTCTTGGGTTTCCGAGGCTGTATCTCTACAGATGTAGATTACCCAGTCTTCCTTCTGAGGAGTGGTTGGTGGATTTGACCCCCAGCCTTCTGGTAAGCAGACAAAAGCCTTAGACACCACGTCACCAGAACTCAGCATCATGATAAATGGAGAAAAGATTGAAGTTTCCAAACACTTTATATTACTTGATTCTACAATCAACACCAATGGAAGAAGCTGGCAAGACATCAGACAACATATTGCATTGGGCCAAGCTGCTGCAAAAGATCTTTTTCAAGTGCTGAAGAGCAAAGATGTCTCATTAAAGATGAAGGTGCACCTAACCCAAGTCATGGTATTTTCAATCACCTTTTATGCATGTGAGAGCTGGACAATGAATAATAAGGAAGATTGAAGAAGAGTTGATGCTCTTGACTTGTGGTGTTGGTGAAGGATACTTACAGTACCATGGACTGCTAAAACAACTAACAAATCTGTCCTGGAAAAGTGCAGCTGGAATGCTCCTTGAAAGCGAGACTGGCCAAACTTCATCTCAACGTACTTTGAACATGTTGTCAGAAGGAACTACTCCCTGGAAGTGCATATCATGTTTAGTAAAGTGGAGGGTCAACGAAAAAGGGGAAGATCTTCAACAAGATGGATTGACACAGTGACTGCAATGATGGGCTCAGGTATAATAGCAGTTGTGAGACTGGCACAGGACCAGGCAACATTTCATTCTGTTGTACACAGGGTCACTATGAGTTGGTGACGACTCAATGGCACCTAACAACAACAACAAACTAACACAGACTGAGGTGGAAAATATGAGAAGACCCATAACCAAAGAAGAAATTTAACATGTCATAAAAAAAAAAAAAAATTCCAACACATAAAAAATTTGCTGGCCCAGACAGTTTCACTGGAGAATTCCACCAGAAGTTCAGAGAAGAACTGACACCAATCCTACTCAAACATTCCAGAACATAGAAAAGGATGGAATCATCCCAAATCCATTTTATGAAGCAAGCATAGCCTTGATACCAAAACCAGCAAAGACATCACTAAAAAGGAGAACTACAGATTAACATCCTTCATGAATAAAGATGCAAACATCCTCAACAAAATTCTAGCCAATAGATTCCAACAACATATCAAAAAATAATACATTATGACCAAATGGGGTTCATACCAGGTTTGCAAGGATGGTTCAACATTAGAAAAACAATCAATGTCATCCATCACATAAATAAAACAAAGGAAAAAAAACAGATGATCATATCAATTGATGCAGAAAATGCATTTGATAAAAGCCAACACCCATTCCTGATCAAAACTCTCAGCAAAATAGGAATAGAAGAGACATTTCTCAACGTAAGGAAGGGCATGTATACAAACCAACAGACAACATTATTCTCAATGGAGTGCGACTAAAACAATTCCCCTTGCAAACAGGAACCAGACAAGGATGCCCTCTATCACCAATTCTATTTGACATTGTATTGGAAGTGCTAACCAGGATAATAATGCAAGAAAGGGAAATCAAAGGCATTAAAATTGGTAAGGAAGAAATAAAACTATCTCTACTTGCAGATGATATAAGCCTATATATAGAAAACCCAAGAGATTCAGAAAGAAAATTATTGGAACTTATTTAAAGATTTAGCATTGTGGCGGGGTACAAGATCAACATACAAAAATTAGTTGGATTCCTCTATACCAGCAAAGAGAGCTCTGAAAATGAAATCAGTATCATTTAAATAGCTACCAAAAAAATAACATACTTGGGAATAAATCTTACCAGGGATGCAAAAGACCTGTACAAAGAAAACTACAAAACACTACTTCAAGAAACTATAAGAGATCTAAATAAATGGAAGAATATACCATACCATGTCTACATAAATGGAAGAACATAGGAAGAATGAACATCGTGAAAATGTCAATTCTACCCAAAGCAATCTAAACATTCAGTGTAATCCCAATCCAAATCCCATCAACATTCTTTAAGGATATGGTCAAACCAATCCCTAATTTTATATCAAAAAGAAAGAGACCTCAGATGAGCAAAGCACTATTGAAGAAGGGGAACAAAGTAGAAAGTCTCACACTCCCAGATCTCAAAACTTACTACACAGCCACAATAGTCAAAACAGCCTGGTATTGGTACAATGACAGACACATAGACCAGAGGAATAGAATTGAAAATCCAGAAATAGATCCATTGACCTATCATCATCTGATCTTTTACAAAAGACTGATATCCATTACATGGGGAAGAGATGGTCTCTTTAACTACTGGCAAAACTGCATATCCATTTGCAGAAAAATGAAACAAGATTCATACCTCACAACATACACAAAAACTAACTCCAGATGGATCAAAGACTTAAATGAGAACCCTAAAACTTTAAAGTTCTTCAAGGAAAAAATAGGGCAGATTTAGGACATAAAAAGACTGTTATGGTAGAAGGAAGGTTGGGCAATCCTACTTCCGTAGTGATACTGCCTCGGAAACCCAAGGAGGGGTCGCTATGAGTCAGGGCTGACTCGACGGCACATAACAGCAACAACAACAACAATGGTAGTTAAAGTTGTATGCCAACTTTGTTGGGCCTGGTTGAGTGGCTAGGCAGCTAGTGGTAGTTATTTCCCATGATGAGACTGGCAATCAGCTCCATGATGGGATCTACCACAAGCAGCTGAGTAGCTGCCTTAGGGATGTGGTCTGCTTTTCATATATAAACAGCAGCTTTGGGAATGGTCTCTAGCATATGGTACGCCTGAACCCTGCATGTAGCCATCTTGTTATTCAACAGCCTGCCATGCTTTGCTGACCTTGGGACTTTCAATGGACTTGAATTAATGGCCTGCCACGTGGTTTGGTAACATCAGGACTGTGCTGTTTTATCTATCGACCTTGGGTTTGTCAGTCTCAGCACCCAGTAGCTGCCTGAGTAAAGAGATGCCTCTAGCTTCAGTGGGCCAGGAACAAGAGGCAGAGCTGAAGCACAAGGCTTGGAGGCTTTCACACAGCCCCTAGAGCCTGGCACTTTGAACTAGGACTTCTAGTCTCCCAAATTATGAGAGACTAAAACTCCTGTTTGTTAAGGCCATTCCATTTGTGGTATATTCTTTTCAGAGCAGCACTAGGTAACCAGGACAACTGTCAAGCATAAACCAAAATGTACAAACAGAAGATAAACTAGATAAATGGGACCTTCTAAAAATTCAATTTTTACATGCTTCCAAAGACTTCTCCAAAAGAGTCAAAATAGAACCTACAGATTGGGAAGAAATATTCAGCAATGACAGATATGACAAGGTACTTGTTGTTGTTGTTATTATGGGCCGTGGAGTCAGACCCAACTCATAGCAACCCTTCCTTGGTTTTACAAGATGGTATCACTGTGGAAGTAGATTGCCCAACCTTCCTTCCAAGGAGTGGCTGGTGGGTTTGAACTGCCAATCTTCTGGTTAGCAGTCAAGTACCTTAGGCACTACACTACCAGAGCTCCTTGATAAGGTACTTATCTCTAAAATTTATAGAAAACTCCAACAACTCAACAACAAAAAGACAAACAATCCAATTTAAAAAATGGGCAGAAGACATGAATAGACACTTCACCAAGGAGGATATTCAGATGGCCAACATACACATGAAGAAATGTTCACAGTATTAGCTACTAAAGAGATGCAAATCAAAATAACAATTAGATACCATCTTGCCCCAGCACTAATAGTAAAGTTCAACAAAAAAAAAAAAATAACATGCTGGCAAGGAAACAGTGAGATTGGAACTCTCATACACTGGTGGTGGGAATATCAAATGATACAATCACTATGATAAGCAGTTTGGTGATTCCTTAAAAAGGTGGAATTAGAAATGCCATTTGATCCAGCAATCCCATTACTAGGTATGTGTCCTAAAGAAGTGAGAACCAGGACATGAACAGATATATACACACTCTTGTTTATTGCAGCACTATTCAAAATAGCAAAGGGTTGGAAATAACCTAAGTATTCATCAACAAAAAATGGAATAACTATGGTACATACCACACAATAGAATACTATGCAACACTAAAGAATAATGTAGAATCTACAAAATACAGCATAATGTGGATGAACTTGGAAGAGATTATGCTGAGTGAAATAAATCAATCATAGAAAGACAAACATTGTATTAGTTCACTATTGTAAAATGTCAAGGAAAGGTTTATATATGGAAGGAAACTTTCTTTGTCGGTTACCAGAGGTGGGAGGGGAGAGGAGGGAACACTATAAAAATATAAGTAAATAAATAAAAGCACTCCAATAAGTACTTGCTGAATGAAGGAATAAAGTGATTAAATTTAGTTGGTCAGTTGTTGTGTTCCGTCGAGTCAGACCTGACTCATAGCGACCGCCCCCTGCCCTTGGTTTTCCGAGACAGTATCACTACGGAAGTATATTGCCCAACCTTCCTTCCGTGGAGTGGCTGGTGGGTTTGAACCACCCTAATACACATGTGACATGATTCAAATGCAAAACAAACCTATAAGGTTTTCTACTGCAAAACAAGAAATACAAACATCTTCAACTAAACGACTGACACAATGGTTGCAACAATGTGCTGAAACCTAGTAAAAATTGTAAGCCCAAGATCAGGCAGTGTTTTGTTCTGCTGTGTAAGGGGTAGCTATGGGTCTGAACCAAGTCAATGGCGCCTAGCAATAACAACAGCAGCAAGAAATATACATGGAACTCTAGACAATGAAGAAGGAATTACTGAGAAGTGGATAAAGATGAAGAGATCTTTAGAGAGAATAAGGAAAGAGTAAATGTGAAATATTGTTGTTGTTGTTGTTATGTGCCGTGGAGTCAAACCTGACTCATAGCGACCCCTCCTTGGGTTTCCGAGACAGTATCACTACGGAAGTAGGATTGCCCAACCTTCCTTCCGAGGAGTGGCTGGTGGGTTTGAACCGCCAGCCGTCTGGTTAGCAGGCAAGTGTCTTAGCCACTATGCTACCAGAGCTCCCAAAATAGTGTTAGTGAAGTCTAAATTAGAGGAAGGTAAATAAGGATTATAAAGTGCAAAAAGTATTAGGGTCTAGGATAAGTTTTCTGAACTTCAGATTTAGAATTTGTATGAGACTGAACTTAATTATAAAATATCAGCAACGATAATGGGGGAAAACAAATATAACCATTTCCAAATCCTCAAGAAATTCTTTGACAGATTCAAAATCAAGAAGAATATGCATCTAAACTGCGGTAATCCTCAAAAGAAGGTCATTCCCCACTCCCTATGAAGGAGTTGGCAGTGTTTTAACATGTTTTTGATTGTCACTTCTGGTGAGTGCTACTAGCATCTATCTGGTGAGTAAAACGAGAGATACTGTTAAATATAGTACAATATACAACAAAGAATTAGCCGAAAATGTCAATAGTGCAAAACAAGATTAGTACAAAATTAGTACAAGACAAGAAAATACCAGTAAGTTCAGAGCTCTGAACTGATAGGACAGAAAAATAGCACATGCAAGAGTTAGATTTAAAATGGTGCACAGCTATAACTATCAACCACTCAGAAAGAGATCAGTATGAAAGATTATGGATGCAGTGGGAGAGTTATGTGGAACAAAACACAAAACCACAAAAAGATCAGGTTTATTGGTCTGATAGACCTGGTGAGACTCATGCGACTATGGCTTCTAGTTACCCTTCAGGTCTGAAACTGAACTCAATCCTGTGGCTTCCACCCAAACAATAGACTGGCATTGGTTTGATCATTTACATCAGATAGATACACTCCTTAGAACGACCTATCATGGAAGAACAGAAGGGCAGTATTTTCACAGGGAGATAGCTCAGAGGGCAGGAATGCCTAGAAAAGAAGGACACAGGGAAAAGCTAACCATGGGGAGGAAGTGGGAAGAGAGCTGTTACATTTTGGGGATTGCAATCAATGTCATGAAACAAAATGTGTATGAACTGTTGTATGCAAAGTGAATTTTTCTGTAAACTTTCACCCAAATCGTAATAAAAATTGGAAAAAAAATTTAAAAAGTTAGGTTTAAAAGAAGGAAATAACACCTAAGTTCCTCATTCACCCCTGGTTCTTGTCTCTCAACATCACTTCAAAAGTTAGCTAGAACTCTTCTTAAGAAATTATCTCTTAAGAAAATAAGAAAAATAATTTACATTTATATGGGAGATGTATGCACATATTATACAGAAAAAAAAATCTATTGCCATTGAGTCAATTCTGACTCATGGAGACTATATACAGAGGAAGTAAAAATTATGCTTATCCTATTATGAATAAAAAGACTTGCCATAAATTTAGACTGGGTTCATTTCTTTATTTAATAAAGTCTGCACACAAGCACCTGAAGGGAAAGTAGATAGAAAATGTGCCCATTAAAATATTTACCCTTCCAAGTAACCTAAAGTAGTAAGAAATATAGGCTTAATTATCTTCTTAGATTTTCAGTTACCCATGAATTTGAAGTCTTACTATACTTGAAAAATAGAGTACAAGTTCAATACTGAATTTAAATCTACTGCTTTCAAAACTACTTTCCTTTAGGCTCCAAACTATAATCAAATATACTATATTGCCATGAGTTTTAGTACATTATTATGATATAAAATATGCTTTACAGATATATTCATGATTTATAATAATTGCAAGTCTCAGAAACTAATAGCCAGAAGCATTTGACTTTTACCTTCAAATATTCTCACTCAAATCCAGTTATAATACTATCTGAATCTGCATAAGAGCTTCTTTAATAGGAAACAATCACCATTTTTTAAAATGAACTCTGATAATATGCTAATGGTTATTAATAGCTTCATGTGTTACTCTACGTGTAACATATTTTTATTTTGATAGGAGTATATTAAGAATACGATTTAAAAAAAATTCTGGGAGTGAAATTTTCAAGGACCCAAAGCAGGAAAGTTTATGGGTATATGAATGGGTATATGAATGGTGAAAGAGGGAGCATATAAACCTTTGAAATCCCTCACCATATTAGTTTCTTGCGGCTGCCAGAACAAGGTACCACAAATTGGGTGGCTTATGATCATAGAATTTACTCTTTCCCAGTTCTAGAGGCAAGAAGTCCTAAATCAAGGTGTTGACAGGGTTGGTCTTTCTAGAAGCTCTGAGGGAAAAACTGTTCCATGTTTCTCGCGTATCTTCTAGAGCTGGTAATCCTCATCATTCCTTAGCTTCTGATAGTGTAACTCCAATCACTGTCTCAGTCTCCTTGTGGCCATCTTTTCTGTGTCTCTGTCTTCTGTGTGCCTTTTTGCCTTTCTGTGCACTCTTCTCTTTTCATAAGGATACCAGTCATTGGATTTAGGGCCCAAATTCTAAGATAATTTCATCTTGAGATCCTAACTAATTACATTTGCAAAGATCTTATTTCCAAGTCAGGTCACAGGTAGACATCAGTCTTTGGGTCTGTTCAACCCACTACGTTGACCATACTTTATTATTTAAAAGAAGTTCTGATGACACAGTAATTAAAAGCATTTGGCTCCTGACCAGTAGGTTCGTGGTTCAAATCCACCAGCTATTCCATGGGAGAAAGATGAGGCAATCTGCATCATAAATATTTATAGTTTTTGAAACAATATAAGGCAGTTGTACTCTGTCCTATAGGGTCACTATGAGTTCAAATTGACTCAATGGCAGTGGGTATATTCTATTTAAATAAATACCTGACTTTCTGTATCCCTTTCTCAATTTCCTTATGGCACCAAGCCTGGAGTTATATATGGATCATTTTTTTCTGAAGAACAATTGTCTCATCTATAAATTGGCATCAGTATCAATAGGTGTCAATTGAGGAAAAAAAAAAAAAACTGACTGGGAAAAAAGTGGTCAGTATGCCATTTGGGCCTTTTAAGAAACTAACTGGATATATTGGCTAATTTATTTAACTTCTCAGTGGCTGTATTATCAGGAAGATAAAATGAATCAACTATGACATAATATAATTGGAGTTTGACCAAAGGTCTTCCACTGTATAGGGATTTGACCTAAGACACACAGCTTCCTTGAATCTCAAGTTCTTTGTTTGTAAAAGTGGGATAATGTGGTGTTTATTTTAATGATAAAAAAAAATCATGTATCTGATTATGATTACTACTGTGGAGGAGCTCTGGTAGTAAGGCACTTGACTGCTAACCAGAAGGCTGACGGTTCAAACTCACCAACTTCCTCGGAAGGAAGGTTGGGCAATCTACTTCCATAGTGATACAGACTTGGAAACCCAAGGAGGGGTTGCTATGAGTCCGGTCCGACTTGACGGCACATAACAGCAACAACAACAACTACTGTGGATCCAATGGTTTAGCCAGCTGACAAGGATTTTTTATTATTATTTTATTGTGCTTTAGGTACAAATTTACAAAGCAAATCTATTTTACATTCAACAGTTCTTCCACATTTGACTTCATGCCCTGATTACCATCCTCGACCATAACAAACTCTCCTCCCCTTCTGTCCATGTGACTACCCCTCCTTGTGCCCTTCTTAACCATGCATGCATGCCTGTCTGTCCAGCTTTCCCTCTATGTGAATGCTGCCCCTCTGGTGTCTCATGGCTAATTGCTCTAAGGGGTGCTTCTCCCTAGAGTAGGTGGGTGCATCGCTGTGGAGTAGATGTTCTTCATGTAGGTCTTTCTACTGTTGGGCTGAGAGTCAATCCACGGTAGTGAGTCTATTTTTAGGCATGAAGGGTAATCCGAGCCCATAGTCTCAGGGTTCCACCAGACTCTATCCAACCAGTAATTCTGGTCATTTTTGTGTGGTTTTTTTTTTAATTTATTTATTTTTTTCCATCTTTTTTCTCCTACTCTATCCAAGATCACCAATTCTGAACCCTTTTTCAATGGTTTGCATTGGTAGACAAGCACCATCTAGTTTTTCTTGTCTCAGGATCCTTGTGGTCCATCTTATCCTTGGACTAACTGTTTCCAGGTGCTTTTGATTTTCTTCACTATTCTTTGGTTCAGAGAGGAGACCAATAGTTGCATCTTAAATGGCTGCTTGAAAGCTCTTAAGACCCAGTCGTTAATCACCAAAGTAGGTTGTACAACAAAATTTTTATGTATTATGTTGTGCCAATTGAGCATGATGTCCCCCAAGACTACATTCCCTAGTTAGCAGGCCCAGAGATTCTCTCTCTCTTTGGTTGTCTTTGGTTGCTTGGTTGTCTCTGAGAAGTTACTCCAATTCTACCTTCTGTTGTGGCTAATTTTGTAGCACAAGTGCATATGCAAGATTATCTTCAGCCAAATCTGTCCTTGGTCTAGGATATATTCCTGTTTGCCTACCTCCACCTGATCTTCACACTTGTCTATGCATTTATCCGAAGCCTGGTGTTTAGTGTTAGTGGTGATGCAGTATTGTGCATAAACTAGTATTTGCCTTTGTTAGCTGACAAGGTTTTGTTTGGTTTATTTTTTACAAGAATTTGAATAACTTTAAGCAAAGCAGGCATTCTCCAATTTGCCATAGGCACCTCCTTCCATTATCTTAAACTGTGTTTATCTATACATAAAGGCCTTTGAATTTATGAATACACCATAGGTTCATAGTAAGTATTCAATAAATTAAAATTACATTAGGAGTTATCCCCATACTGACCATCCAGTTGTTGTTGTTGTTGTTATGTGCCGTCGAGTCAGCCCCGACTCATAGCGACCCCTCCTTGGGTTTCCGAGGCAGTATCACTACGGAAGTAGGATTGCCCAACCTTCCTTCCGAGGAGTGGCAGGTGGGTTTGAACCGCCAGCCGTCTGGTTAGCAGGCAAGTGTCTTAGCCACTATGCTACCAGAGCTCCAGTTAAAGAGCAGGTAATTCACTACCTAGAGAGAAAGCTCATTCCATTTTTTTAAGTTACTCAAATTTCTAGCACATTTTTCCTTCTATTCCTATGGCTTTTCTTCACTGACCTCAGTTCTTATCCCAAAGACAATATCAAATACATCTAACCCTACATCTAGGCAACTGTCCTTTATTTGCATGGACATAACTATTATGTCTCTCCAATACATGAGATAATTTTTATGACAGCACTTAAAAAGCACAATTGTAAATTAAAATTAGCTTACATCATTGAACCATTCAGCTTACTGCTGTCACAATTTCCCAAGGAAATTTTCATGTCATGAGATGATTCTATTCCAAGTTAATGAATAATTGGTCATCTTTCACTTCTGTGACTTTGTGGGATATCATGGGAAAAAACTCAGTATTTACAGAAAGGAGAAGTATAGAAAGTTACCCCTGTGTGAAGTTAGTAGGGCATTCCTTTTTTCACTATTCTTAAGCCTAATCAAATCAAAAAACAAACTCAGTGCCATCAAGTTGATCCCAACTCATAGTGATGCCTCCTTGGAGGTATCTCTACAGAAGTAGATTGCCCAACCTTCCTTCCAAGGAGTGGCTGGTGGGTTTGAACTGCCAGCCTTCTGGTTAGCAGTCAAATGCCTTAGGCACTACACCACCAGAACTCACTTCTTGAGCCTAGGGATCCCAGAATCAGACAAAAGGTCATTTGCTTTCTTATAAAAATAATGTTTAATTCACTCTTAACCTTCAGATTTAACAATGAGATGTAGTGAACTGTTTTCCCTATTAGACCGCATTTGTAATTCTATAGAAGCTCTAAAGAAAAGCTTTAAGCTTGGGGATCTATTGAGAATGGTAACTTAAAACTATGGACCAATGGTCAAAAGTCAAGAGTCTGAAGGTTTTGCTGAGGGCTCTGAGTTAACCCTGTTGTGGTAGTTAAGGTTGTCAACTTGACTGTGCCTAGTTTTGAGTGGTTGGGCAGCTGGATGTAGTTATTCCCTTTGGTGAAGTTGGTAATCACCTCCATGGTGGAATCTACTGGAGCAGCTGAGTAGCTGCCTTAAGGATGTAGTTTGCTTCCAGTATATAAGAAACAACTTTGAAGAAGGTCTCTAGTTTTTGGCACTCTTAAATCCTTCATGTAGCCAAGTCATTGTTCAGCGGTCTCAGACTTCTAGCCTCCAAAACTTTAAGAGAATAAACTCCTGTTTGTTCAAGCCATCCATGTGTGGTATTTTCTGTTAAAGCAGCACAAAGTAACCAAAATATCTGTTATTCTTGGTATTTAGAATGCATGAGAGAAGTAAACCAGTCACCTTGGACAGTGCCTTCTCATGCTAGGGTTATAATTGTGAAGTGACAAGATGTCAATATTGTCAGTTATTTGCAAGGGCTGTTGGAATTCTATGGGGTCTGGAAAGCTGGGATATTTATTTATCTTGCTGACAGATAACTAAATAAACTATTTCCACCAAGCCCTTGATATTTAGGCCCAATAGAAGCTAATTTCCTTGAAAAGCATAACAATCCAAAGTTTCCTATACATTAACTCTTGGTGATAACAAAGATAGAAACACCATTGCCAATACTTTCAAAGTATATCATATTTACATCTTCATTTTACTCCATTCTGATGAGATGCTAAACTTTTCCAAATAGTTCTTCAATTAATAACATACTCAGATTGTACCTTTTAGTTATTTCTTGCATTCATAATACTTCTAGTAGCTTCAAGTCTGTTAGATCAGCCCTACAGAATAAATACAAACAAACAAACGAACAAAAAAAACCTTACCGCCATCGAGTCGATCCCAACTCATAGCCACCCCTCCTTGGCTTTCTGAGACAATATCTCTACAGATTGCCCAATTTTCCTTCCGAGGAGTGGCTGGTAGATTTGAACTGACAGCCTTCTGGTTACCAGTCAAGTGCATTAGGCACTACACCACCAGAGCTTCGAGAGGTTACTAAATTTATAAGTGTCAAATAAGACTGAGAAGAACAGCAGTCTCATAGACAATGAACTCTAGACACTGTGGTAAATGATGGAGAAGTCCAGAGTAGCAATGCTAACCAAGAAGTGAAAAATGGCCAATAGGACAAAGAAACATTAGATGCCAATGAAGTGAGGAGATTTATACTAACAACCCATACTAACAGCAGACAAAGGAAAGTGTCAATCACAATACTCAGACAAATCACTTATACATACAACTGTACAAAGTGGAACTTTGGAACATCAGTCAAAACTTACATAATATGCACTCTGTATTAGTTTTCTATTGTTGTATAACAAATCACCACAATCTTGTGGCTTAAAGCAACACTCATATATTTTCTTACAGTTCTGTAGGTGAGAAGTCCAGGCAGTCTAAACTGGTGTCTTATATAAAGGCCTCACTGAAATCAAGTTGCAACAAACCTCAGCACTTATCTGGAGACTCTGAAGAAGAACCTACTTTCAAGCTCATTCAAGTTGTCAGGAGAACCCAGCACATTGTAGCTGTAAGTCTGGAGACCCTGTTTTCTTGCTGTATGTCAACAGAGGAGTTGCCCTCTGTTGAGGGCATGTGCATTTCTTCTCAAGTGGTTGCCTGTATTTTTAAAGCCAGTAATGATATAAGGAATCCTTTTCACATCTGATATCACCCTTTAACCTTCTTCTGTTCTTGTCAGTAAAAAACAATCTTCTTTTAAGGGTTTACAAGTTTGGATTAGTTCCACCTGGATAATACAAGATACTCTCCTTAACTATGGTCAACGTGTTGGTAGCTTTAATTATATTTGCAAAGTCCCTCTTGCAACATAATGTAGTGCATCCACAGCCTGTTACCTCATCATCAGTTTTAGTGTGAGAAATCATGGTGGACTATTTTTAGAATTCTGCCTAACCTAATCCCCTCTGAGTAAAACAAATGAATGGAAAAAATATGTAAAAGAATGATTTTCAAGACACTGGACATCAGGCAAAAGAGGACAAAGATCTCTGAGATATAGGAAACAAATAAGGTGAGCCCTACCACTTCCCAGATTATATATTTGAGAGAGTTTCCTGGCTGTGGATTAGTGAGGGCAATTCCAGGAAGAGGCTGGGAGAATCCCCAGAATGAGAATATGTAGCTAAAAGTTTAAGAAAACCAGGCAGACAGTGTTTGGAAGACAGAGTAACAAAGAGGAAAGTTGCACAGAGCATGAACTCCAAAGATATGCAAAAGGCTCACTCCCCTTAAATATTCATCAAAGTACTGATCATCACATGCATGTGAGGAAACTGTATGGGCCAGTGGAAGTATCCAAATACTGCAGGTAATAGCACCCAGCAATCACATAGTAGTACACTTGAAAGTACCATAATGCATGGGATACCAGGTAAAGTACTCAGAAGGATCTTGCCTGTGTAGTGGGAAAAATTAGTCCTAGACCAAACATTGTTTAACTCCCAATTATGTCTTTAATACTAGATCAAAAAGGAACAGTTTGCAAATAGCTGTATTTCAGGGGAAAAAAAGAAAAGGAAACTCAGTAATACCGAAACATCTACCACTATAAAAGGTAAAATTAACAATATGTGGCACAAATAAAAAATTATCAGGTATACAAAGGCAACAAACAAAAATATTATCTAGAATAAACATAAAAATCAGTTATTCAAAATTGCCCCAAAATGGGCATAGATCTTAGAAAAAGCCAATGAAAACATTAAAACATTTTAAATAACTGAATGGCAGATTAGACATTGAAGACAAAAGATAATTGAATTTGAACACATAGCATTAGAAACTGTCCAAAATGAAACACAGAAAGAAAATAATTAATAAAAGGGAAAACAAACATGGCATCAGGGAGACATGGGACAACGTCAAGCACATATGTAATTGAAATTTTCAATATGGGTACAGAAGGAAAACATATTTGAAACAATTATGACCACCAATGTTTCAAATTCTATAATATAAACTCAGGGATCTAAAATCTCACAAACACCTAACCCAAGAATTATAAATAAAACTACATTGAGGAACATGGTAATCAAATTTCTCAGAAAGATGAAGTCCTAAAAGCAGTCAGAGATAGGCAAGAAGGACACAGGAAAAGCTTAAGTACAGGGACTAAGTGAGAGGAGAGTTGTTACAATGTGGGGAATGTAATCAGTGCTACAAAGCAAAATGTGTATGAACTGTTGAACGTTAAATGAATCTACTTTGTAAATTTCACCCAAATCACAATAAAAACTTAAAAAATGTAAGAAAAGAAAAGCAGGCAGAGGAGAAAAAGACAATATATAGAGGAACAAAGATAAAGATGACAGCAGAATGTTCATCAGAAACAGTGAAAACAAGAAGACATTCAAGTAACAATTAAAAAGTACCAAAAGAAAAAAAAAATAAAACTGTTCACCTAAAATTCTATATGCAGCAAAATATCTTTCAAAAGTGAAAGCAAAATAAACAGTTTATTCCAGAGTTGAAAGAATTCATCACCAGCAAATCTGCACTATAACAAATGTAAAGGAATTTTTCAGGCAGAAATATGGTAAATAATACCAAAATATAATACAGAACTACACAAAAACGAGAAAACCAAACTCACTGCCTCAAGTTGGACCCGACTCACAGCGACGACTGTTCTTTGGGTTTCCCAGGCAGTATCACTACGGAAGTACATTGTCCAACCTTCCTTCCCAGGAGTGGTTGGTGGGTTTGAACTGCCAGCCTTCTGGTTAGCAGTCATATGCCTTAAGCACTAAGCCACCAGAGCGCCTATAGGATAAATATACAACTTTCTTATTATTTAAATCTTATAGAAGAAAATTGACTAATTAAAAATGATAAATTTAAATGTATACAATTGACAAAAACAATTAAATGTATTGTCTATTCATATAAATACACAAATCTATAGAAGCAGAAAGATTAGCAGTTGCTTAGAGCTGTGGCAGAAAGGAAATGAGAATTGACAGATAACATATATGGGGTTTCTTGTAGGATGAACAGAAGCGCTCTGAAATTAAATAGTAGTAATGATTATAAAGGAGGCTTGGTGGTGCAATGACTAACAGCTCTGTTGTTAACTGGAAGGTCGGCAGTTCAAATCCACCAAATACTCCTTGAGATAAAAGACCTGACTATTTGCTCCTCCTCTACTATGTTCTACTCTGTTATGATTTGGAATTGACTCGATGTCACACACACACACACACACACACACACACAGAGATACACAAAGTTGTTTTTTAAAAATAAGTAAACCAAAAGAGAAGAAAAATATTTTCTAAGGAGCTCTGGCTGGCAGTTCAAACCCACCAGTTCAAACTCCTCAGAAGGATGATTGGGCAATCTACTTCGTAGAGATACTACCTAGAAACCCAAGGAGGGGTCGTTATGAGTCGAATCAACTCGAGATCAGGGAGTTTGGCTTTTTTAAGGCTCTCTGGTGGTGTAATGGTTGCAAACTGCTAGGCTACTTTCAAGGAGAAAGAATGGTAATCTGCTTCCTTGAAGATTCAAAAAAATAAACTCACTGAAACCCTGTGGGACAGTTCTAGTCTATCCAGTAGAGTTGCTGTGAATCTTGATTGACTCAATGGCAATGGGTTTATGGAAAATAAATTTAAAAAAAAAAAAAAGTATTCTAATTAATATCTGGGAATAGCCAGGGATAGATAAAATTTCAGTAATAATTTGGAATGGGTAGGAATGTTAGAAGGTTATACTTTGTTTATATTTAATTTTAAAGATGATTCTTCCCAAAAAAAGAAAAAAATCAGTTTCATCCAATTGGGATTTTGAAAGTTCAACTACATTAAAAAAGACTTTATTACTAAAAAAATAGCACCTAGTTATTCAACCTAACAATTATATTATTTTACTCTTGGCTTCTGATTATTAGTATATATTTCATAAATTTCTAGTGGCTTAGAAATCCAATTCTAATTTATATTTTTCATTATAAAGATTTATTGAGAATTTTGTATCAGGGGAAATCTGAAGTGTAAGCATCTAACATTTTATAACATGTATTATATTTTAAGCAACATAAGTAATTCAATTTGCTTGTTTGAAACTGACACTTAACATAAGCAAATCTCACCTTCTAGCACCACATCCCTGTATTTTATGTAGACAGAGAAATGGCTATATGATGGATAGAAAATATACCCAAAGGTCAAATATAAGCTTTTTATAAATTTTTAGGTATTCAATCTATACTTTTTGTGTCAAATAGTGTGAGCTAAGAATACAGGGTACAGTGAAAGCATGTAATTTATTCTCTGCCTTCAAGGACTTTATAGACTAATCAAGGAAATAAGATTAATGCATTAAAATGTAGCAAAATAAATAGCATGATCAATATTTGAAGAACAGAGAAAAGTTAGCAATGTAATGAAGTGCCCAATGTGTAATATCTTTCAGTTCAGAGGAGCTAAGTGGTTTAGGATGGTTTGCAGTTGATGATGAGGTAGAAGCTTATTGCACTTTAACACAATTGCCTGTTTACTTGTCAGATTCCCCCCATATAACGTAAGTTCTTGGCAAGAAGAGACACTTTCTTGTTATGAGCTGGACACAATGTCTTTAGTGCCTAGCTCAGGGCCTGCAGAAAGCATGCATTCAGTAAACAGTTAATAGATAATGTTAAATAACAGAATAAACCTCAAAGGTTTTAGCCACATAGTATTTGAATGTCCAAGTAAGATGATTTAATTTTGGCAGGATTAATAATGTTAAAGAAAAGCTATGATTGGAAAAGCAAGAATATTTCAATAAAAGTGGCCAGGCCAACATGGATATAACACATGCAGAACAGTCAGATAAGATGGAGTTTGATTAGTACAACCCTCAACTGAAATTAGTCTTAACTGAAGGTAATAACATGAATTATGAAATAAAGAAAACTAATACTAGAGTATAGGCAGTGAAAAAGGAAACTAGTTACAAATCCCCAACAACTATTGCAAAGGACTACTGCTAGCACATGTTGATTTCATGCAGAGAGCATCAAGAAGTATGAAAAGTCACGGATGACCAAGTCTTCAAGATTGGATGACAGGAAACAGTGTTGTCTTTTAAATCTTGCATGAGGAATTCATTTTTCTGAGTAATTTATGTATTACATCTTAACATCAAATTTTGATTTTTGCACTTCTAACGAGATTTCAAGGAGAAAAATGAGATTGTAGAAAAGACCTTTGGAGAGATCAGACCTGGATATATTTTCTCACAGAAAGCATAAACCAGAGCTTTTTGTTGAATGCAGAAGTATGGATCTGAGCAGTACTGAGCATTCATAATATTGAGTGAAATTGTAAAGAAAAAATCACCAATGAGAGAAGAAAGAAGTAACCCAGGATTTAGCATCATGGAAGCAGCTAAAGACCAGTTTTAGTGCAGGAGTAAATATCAAATTCAAAGAAGATGCAGGTGCAAGAACTGGTGGATTTCACCACCATGGAAGACAATGGTTACTTTCAGAACACAATTCTCTTTTTTTTTTTTTTATTGTGATTTGGGTGAAATTTTATAAAGCAGATTCATTTTACAATCAGTAGTTCATACACATTTTGTTTTGTGACATTGATTACAAACCCTACAATGCAACAGCTCTCGTCCTACTTCCACCCTGTGGTCACCCTTTCCCTGTGACCTTCCTGCACATGCATTCCTGCCTCCCTAGCTTTCTCCCTGTGCAAATGCCTCCCCTCTGATCTCCCATGGTTGATTGTTTTAAGGAATGCATCTCTCTGGTGTAGTTGTTCAGCTTGTTGGCCTGTTTTTTGACTGAAAGCTACGAGAATGAGTCAAATTCCAGTTCCAAAGGTGACAAGGGGCCAAAGTCTCAGGGTTTCTCCAGTCTCTATCCAACCAGTATTCTTGTTTTTTTTTTTTTTTTTTTTTTTTTTTTTGTTTTCTTCTATTTTGTTTTGTTTAAATGTTGTTCCATATTTTTCTCCCACTCTATCCAGCATCTCCAATTTTGAGCCCTTTGTAAGTGGTTGGCAGTGGTAGCCAGGTACCATTTAGTTCTTCTGATCTCAGGCTGAGGTTGAGAACACTGCACTTCTGGGGATGAAATTAAATTCCAAATTTTGAAGGAGAACAAGTGGTGAGTAATTTGATTCACCATACATAGACTGTTGTTGTTATTTGCCATCCAGTCAGACCCGACTCATAGCAACTCCTCCTTGGGTATCCGAGACAGTATCATTATGGAAGTAGATTACCCAACCTTCCTTCCGAGGAGTGGTGGGTGGGTTTGAAGTGCCAGCCTTCTGGGTAGCAGTCAAATGCCTTAGGCACTACGCTACCAGAGCTCCTATACATAGACTACTGCCTCAAAATTTGCTGATAAAAATTAAAAAGTAGTGCTTAGTGATTGCAGCACAGTTAGAGCAAATTTTGTTTTGTGCACATATGTACAGTAGGGGGAAGAAAGTAGCATGGTAGCAGGGACTGGCACACATTTTAAATGCTAGCCTATATGAATAAAATAGAATAAAATAACCTAATTGTTAGCTTGTATGACTAGATATTGTTTTTCTTTTTTTAAGTGAAAACTTCCTCAAGACTTCTCTAGGACACACTCTGTCCACGGTGTTAGCCACCAGCCACGTAAGGCTTTTTATATTTTAATCAAAATTAATTAAACCAAATTGAAAATTCAGTTCTTTGTTAACACCAACCACATTTTAAGTATTTCATGGTCAAATGTAGCTAGTGGCTACCATACTGGAAAACACAAATATGGAATAGTCCCCTGATTACAGAAAGACCTACTGGACAGCTTAGCTCTAGACCAAGGTCTTTTGAAAAAGTATGAATCAACTACTAATTTTCCCAAAATACATTTGGATTATAATGGAATCATAAATGCATGCACTTTGGTCCTGCTGATCCATAGTTAACACAAACACACACATATACATACACACAAACTCAGTACTTTACCATGAAACACAGATAAAAAAGAATCCAACATGCACAGAAGCATAACCATTGATTAGTTGTTGTTGTTGTTGTTAAGTGCCGTCGAGTCGTTTCCAACTCATAGCGACCCCATGCACAGCAGAACAAAACACTGCCCGATCCCATGCCAGCCCCACAACCCCTGCTATACTTGAGCCCATCATTGCAGCCACCGTGTCAATCCATCTCATTGAAGG
>NW_006921866.1:3442827-3459783 GCF_000298275.1 Orycteropus afer afer | reverse complement strand
TCAATCTTTAAGCGTTCCATTTCCTTTTTGACAACTTCCAATTTTCCTAGATTCATACTTCGTACATTCCATGTTCCAATGATTAATGGATGTCTGTGGCTATTTCTCTTCAATTTGAATGGTGCCACATCAGCAAATGAAGGTCTTGAAAGCTTTAACCATTGATTAGAGAAGTCCCTAGAAATTCTCCGTAACTGCTATATGTCTTAGTTTTCAGTTGTTGTTTTTCTTGATGTATCAAATATCAAGCCTATTTAATAAATACATTTCACAGATGGACAGAGTAAGGCCTAATATGAACAAAAGTTATGAGGAACAACATCAGTTGCCCAGCATGTTGCTCTATCTAAGGATTCTCTTCTTAATGCCAGGGCTTATGCTAGTCCCTTCCCCAAGTTATTTCAGAGACAACATTTCCTTTGCTCTCTCTGGCAGGTGTCAGAAATTTTCCTATGGGCTATACTAAATGCTAGCTTAGAAATCAGCATAGACCAGATACCTTCTGCTAGAGGTATCTATGTAGGTACCATCTAAATAAATGGATAGTTGACCTGACACAATTATCCACCAAAATATTATGGTATAGAAGGAACTCTTGTGGTGTAGTGGATAAAACATTTGGTTGCTAACCAGGAATTCAGTGGTTGAATCCACCCACTGTGGAGGAAGACAAGGAAATCTAGTTCCATAATGCTTTACAGCCTTGGAAATCCAATGGGGGGTTGTCACTATGAGTCGTAATAGACTCAATGGCAGTGGGTTGGGTTTGATTTGGTTTGGGATTATGATATACAAGTGCACTTGAATATTCAGTTTTACATTGTTATCCATAACAAATTATGGATAACATTGCAAAGAATAAGAATTCCAGAACACTTAATTATGCTCTTGGTCTATGTACGAAGAACCTGTACATAGACCAAGAGATGTCATTTGAACAGAAGAAGGGGATCTTCCACAGTTTAAAATCATGAAAGATGTGTGTCAGGGTTGTATCCTTTTACCATATTTATTCAATCTGTATGCCAAGCAAACAATCTGAGAAGCTGGACTATATGAAGTAGAATGTGGCATCAGGATTGAAGGAAGTCTCATTAACAACCTGCAATATGCAATGACATGATCTCACTTGTGGAAAGTGAAGAAGACTTGAAGCACTTACTGATGAAGATCAAAGACTATGGTCTTTAGTATGGCTACCACCTTAACTTAAAGGAAACAAATATCCTCACAACTGGACCAATAAGCAACATTACAATAAATGGAGACAAGATTGAGGTTGTCAGGGACTTCATTTTATTTGGATCCACAACCAACTATAATGGAAACAGCAGCCAAGAAATCAAATGCCATATTGCACTGGAAAAATATGTTGCAAACAACCTCTTTAACATATTAAAGAGCAAAGATGTCACTTTGAAAACTAAGGTCCAGCTGACCCAAGCCATGGTATTTTCAGTAGTCTCATATACATATGGAAGCTGGACAATGAATAAAAAAGACTGAAAAAGAGTTAATGCCTTTGAATTGTGGTGCTGGCAAAGATTACTGAAAATATCATGGACCACCAGAATAAGAAACAAATATGTCCTGGAAGAAGTGCAACCAGAATGTGCCTTAGAAACAAGAATGGCCAGACTTCATCTCACCTACTTTGGTCATGTTGTCAGAAGGGACCAGTCTTTGGAGATGTATATCATGCTTGGTAAATAGATGGTTAGCAAAAAAGCAAAGACCCTCAGTGAAATAGATTCACACAATGGCTACAACGATGGACTGAAGCTTAGCAAGAATAGTGAAGATGGCACAGAACCAGGCAATATTTTATTACTCTGTCCACAGGGTCACTGTGAGTCAGCACTGACTCAGCAACACCTAACAAACTAACAACTCACTTTCTCATAGTAGACAATTGGATTTTTCTGACGTGTTATTCTAAATGATGTTCTGTAATATGTTTTAGCAACTTGTGATGATAATCAAGAGTATTCGGCTAATTTAAACTATACTTTTTGAGGATTTCTTTTTAATTTCTCCTTTTTGTCCCTTGTGTTGACCTCACTGACTGAGTCAGGTAAACATATGTGCAGCTAGTATCTAAAGGGAACAGACTTAACTATTCACTGAAAGTGTTATCTTATTTGCAAGACTGTTCCTATCAACTTCTAACCAATAGCTAACATGATTATCTTTCTAAAAGTCTTACGTACTTCCTAAACTCTTCCTTCTTTCATTCAAGGAATTCATGAAATTCAACATCCCTGTGATAGTTAAGGTTATGTGTCAACTTGGCTTGGCCTAGTTTTGATTGGCTGGGCAGCTGGATATAGTTATTCCCCATGATGAAACTGGTAATCAGCTCCATGGTGGAATCTACCCTGAGCAGCTGAGTACCTGCCTTAGGGATGTAGTCTGCTTCCATTATATGAGAAAATGCTTTGAGAAAAGTCTTGAGTTTTTTGGAAGATCAGGATCCTACATTTGGCCAAGTCTTCATCTCAGTGGCCTGTCATATTGTCTGTCAATCTTGAGATTGCTTCTGTGCTTGAACTAGTGGCCTGCCATGTTGCTTGATAATTTTGGGAATGTGTCATTTTACTTGTACACCTTGGTTTTGTCAGCCTCAGCAGCTAGCAGCTATCTGAGTTAAGAGAAGCCTCCAACTTCAGTGGGCTGGGAGCAAGAGGCAAAACTGAAGCCCAAGGTCAAGGGGTTTTCACCCAACCCCTAGAGCTGGCATTTTGAATTCATACTTTCAGCCTCCAAAATTGTAAGAGAATAAATCATTGTTTATTGATAAGACTTTCTACTTGTGATATTTTCTGTTAGAGCAGTGCTTGTTGTTGTTGTTGTTATGTGCCATCGAGTCGGACCCAACTTATAGCGAACGCTCCTTGGGATTCTGAGGCTGTATCACTAGAGAACCAAAACAATCCCCAAGAAGACTTTCTTTTCATTAATGTGTGTAGAAAATTGATTCTCTTCACCACTCACCCCCAATTCGGTGTTTCTAGTCAGTTCACAGTTCAAATATCTTCTCCATTTTCGAGCCTTCCTTAGCCATTCCTCCCACATCAACTGTTACTAACTCACTGTCACAACATCATGCTTTATTTTTTTAATGGCATTTACTACTGAGAGAAGTTATCCATTTAAAGGTTTCCAATATGTCTATTGTATAATGTCTATATCCCCAAAGAAGAACTTGAACTTCATGAGAGCAAGGCTATGTTTGTCTTCTTCACTGCACTGTACCCACCTGGCATATTGGAGGCAGTATAATATTTATTATATTAAATTCAATCACATTTCTAGACGTAAATTATAGTGTAAAGTAAATCCAGGGGATATAAGTACATGGTAAATGATATCAAGATGAAGCAATCAGACACTTCAAGGATATGGGAAATTCTACATAAGAACTGACCTTGGCACTGCAAAAATACAATGTCATAGAGGAAAAAATAATTGTAGTGATTGTTCGATATTCAAAGGAATCAATAAGCATAAAAATAAAATGATTCACATGAATTTTGATTGGATTTTCTTTTGGGGAAAAAGCTATACAAAAGACATTGTCAAGGAAATTGTAGGACTTTGAGGAGAGGTTCAATGATTTATGGAATTATTGTTATTTTCCCTGGAATTATAATAATATTGTGATGAATTCCATAAATGTTCTTAAGGGATCGAACCTGAGTTATTAAGGGGTGAATTTTTCAATATCTGCAACTTAAATTTTCAAATGGAATGGCAAAACAGTGTGTGTGTGTGTGTGTGTGTGTGTGTGTGTGTGTATGAGAGACAGAGGGAATGTGTGAGAAGAGAGAGTGCAGAGACAGAGAGAGAGAGACAGAGAAAGGAAGAGGAACTTTTAAAGGCAAAATTATAATAGTTGAATCTTGGAGGAGATTAATGAGTGTTTATTGTACTTTCTGTTGGTTTATTTATATGTTTGAAATTTTTAAAATTTCAAAGCTGGGAATATAGCATTTGAATAAATAACTATCTAGAAGAAAGGTACTGAACTTCTGTGCTTTCAGTAGCTAATACACAACCCTCAGACCTATTCTGCAATTAATTCTTCATGATAATAATGTCTGTTTACATTTATTTGATAATCTAAACTATTTATTAATCATTATTCACTTGTATGTCATCTATTTCACTTGCTTCATTTATGTTCATTTTTTATTGTTTTATAGAATAAGAGCCCAGATGTTGGAGATCATGATAAGCAGATCATTTCCAATGCCCATACTAGAGTGCCAAGCACAGAAAGAGAATTAATAAAATATTTGGTACAACAAATACATGTAGATAAATCACCCATTCGTGTAAGTCATGGATTCTGAGCATCTCAATTGTTGTTGTATGCCATCGAGTCAGACCTGACTCATAGCTACCCCTTCTTGGATTTCTGAGGCAGTATCACTATGGAAGTAGATTGCCCAACCTTACTTCTGAGGAGTGGCTGGTGGGTTTGAACCATTAGCCTTCTGGTTAGCAGTCAAGTGCCTTAGGCACTACGCTACCAGAGTATCTCAATAGAGATCTTAAAAGCAGTTCCTGAAGAACTGGTGGGAGCTCTGGTGGAATAGTGCCTAAGGTACTTGACGTCTAACCAGAAGGCTGGCAGTTCAAACCCACCAGCCACTCCTCAGAAGGACGATGGGGAAATCTACTTCCGTAGTGATACTGATACTGCTTCGGAAACCCAAGGAGGGGTCGCTATGAGTCAGGTCCAATTCAACGGCACATAACAACAACAACAACAACAAAGAACTGGCCAGAGAAGAGATAACTGTTAACATTGTCAGCTGAAGTATGCCTGACTCAGAGTCCCTTTTTTGATTAATGTGCTCAGCTGAAAGCCAAAAAATTGGTAGTTCAAGTCTACCCAAAGATACCTCAGAAGAAAGGCCTAGCAATCTATTTTTGAAAACTCAGCCAGTGAAAACCCTATGGAGCACAGTTCTACTGTGATACCCTGGGGGTCGCTATGAGTCAGAATCTACTCAATGACAATTGATATGCTTGATTCAGTTCCCAAATTCTTACACTGTAACTTTTGCCAATGTCTTATCTAAAAAAATTACTGTTGTTGTTGTTGTCATGTGCCGTTGAGTCAGACCTGACTCATAGCAACCCCTCCTTGGGTTTCCTAGGCAGTATCACTACAGAAGTAAATTGCCCCATCTTCCTTCCGAGGAGTAGCTGGTGGGTTTGAACCGCCAGCCTTCTGGTTAGCAGTCAAGTGCCTTAGGCACTGAAAATGGCATCTTGTTAATTGAAAAATGGAATACTCAAACTGATGACTTCCTCATTTCCTTTGACTTTCCCATATTGCCCACTAGAATGGAAGCTGCAAAAAAGCAACAGTTTTGCCTATTTTTTCACACTGTTGCATTATTCAAGCCTAAAAGAGTACCTAGAATATATTAGGTGTTCAATAAGTGTTTGCTGAATGAATTAATGAATTGAATTCCTATAGAACAATGACTCTTGCCTTTAGCATAAATCAGAATCACCTGGAGTGGTTATTAGCACATAGATTGCTGAATCCTTTCCTCAGAATTTCTAATTCAGTATTTCTAGGATGAGGCCCAAGAATTTACATTTCCAACAAGTTACCAACAAGGTGATGCTAATATTGTTGGCCTGGAGACCAAATTTTGGGAACCACTCCTATAGAAAATGGCAACTTCAACTTTCCCCTTGCCTTAGATAGCTGCTGCTTCAAAAAAGAACAAAACACTATGTAGCTCTTTTGTATAAGATACTTAATGTTCCTCGTTGTTTATTTGGCAAATAATCTTCTTACGGTATTACAGAAACACTGAAGCTTTAGCTTCGTTACTCAAAATTCAGGCACTTTCTCATTGATCAAGCCAAATATTTACCACAGATATTTTTTTTGTCTCTGCTAGGGGAAGCTGGAATTTCATATTAGCTGCTCAGCATATTACTACTACAAACTCATATTTGTGCATTTGGAAGAGGTTGGAAAAATATATACTATCTCTTTGCAGCACAATTGCTTCATGAAGCATATCTGCCTCCAGAGAAATCAGGTGCCGCGTGCACTGCAGAAATTTATGTTAAAGAAAGTCTGTTTATGAGAGGTGAGTGTGCAACACAAATTTATCTCCTAGTGACAACTTCAGAATCTAAAATTTTCCAACTTCTCCCCTTGTGAGTTGCTTGAAATTGCTGTTTTTCAAGTGAAGAACACCTGTTTAGTGTTTTTCTCCTCACCCTTCCTGGTAAATAGAGCCTCTAGGAAAACAGCATCTAAGGGTTTTAATGAATAAGAAATACAAAGTATTGACAGATTTCAGCACATTATACAACCCTTATCCTGTTCTCCTAATGAGGTAAGATCAAAAAGGAAGAAAACAGTTGTGATATTGGGCTCTGGAGTTTGTTTTTAAACTACTGCAAATGAGCTCAGATAGAGTATCGTTCTACTGGGTACTGTCATAAGCAATTTGCACATTGCTGTGAAATAACATATACAGACATGACTTTGGTAAGTGAACAACTAAAGGTTTGATGTTTAGCATCAGGCACCCTTCCAAATAACTTTCTAACTCAACTACACGACACTCTGGCAATCAAACTCCACTTGTCTTTACCACTGGGTCAGATCTAACAACAAAGCAAAAAACAAACAACAGAAAAAGTCTTAGCCATTCACTGAATTTTATTTCAATTCAACATTGATTGAATACTTTGTCTGTACAAAGCACAGTTGTTGGAGAACAAAAAAAAAGAAAATATTAATTATCACTAGGTAGGATTTGGGAGCTCTGGTAGCGTAGTGCCTGAGGCACTTGACTGCTAACCAGAAGCCTGGCAGTTCAAACCCACCATCCACTCCTTGGAAGGAAGGTTGAGCAATCTACTTCCGTGGTGATACTGCCTTGGAAACCCAAGGAGGGGTCGCTATGAGTTGAACTGTCCGACTGGACAGCGTGTAACAACAACAACAACGACAGGATGAGATATTAGAGAAGGTGTCTGAGTGTTATAACTATTATACATACAATTAATCGTTATACTGCACCAACCTTGTGAGAGTCACTGGCCTGTTGTTTTTGTTAGATGCTATCGAGTAAGTTCTGACTCACAGCAACCCTATGTACAATAGAATGAAACATTTCCTGGTTCTGTGTCATCCTCATTGCTTTTCTTGAGCCCATCACTGGAGGAACTCTGTCAATCCATCTCATTAAGGATCTTCCCCTTTTTTTGCTCACCCTTGACTTTACCAAACATGATATCCTTCTCACAGGAAATGTCCCTTTTGACAACATGACCAAAGTATAAGTAACAAAGTCTGGCCATTCTCACTTCTAAGGAGCATTCCAGCTGTACTTCCTCCAAGACAGATGGTATTTTCAGTATTCTTCACCAACATCACAATTCAAAGGCAACAATTCTCTTCAGTTTTCCTTATTCATTGTTTAGCTCTTAAATGCATATGAGGTTATTGAAAATACCATGGTGTGAGTCGGGTGCACCTTAGTCTTCAAAGTGACATCTTTGCTATTAAACACTTTAAAGAGATCTTTTATTATTACTATTATTATTGTAAAAGCTTGTTTTACATTCAAAGTCACATGTACATTTAGTTTAATTCCCCATTCGCCATGTCCAACCCTAACCCAGTCTCCTCCCCTCCCTACCCTGCAACACTCTCCCTGTGCCCCTCATGATTATGCACTCCTGTTTGTCATGCATTTCCTCAGTTTGAATGTTGGTCCTTTGGTGTCCCATGTCTATTGCTTTAAGGGATGTATTACCATTGAGTGTGTGGGTGCGGCATCCTGGTTTGAGTGGTCTGTGTGTACATCTTGTTAACTATTGAGCTGAGAGCCAGCCCCTGGGAGTGAGTTTTATTCCAGGCACCAAATGTATTTCAGGGCCACAGTATTGGGATTCTCACCAGACTTCATCTGACCAGTAATTCTGGTCATTATTGAGTTTTTGGATTTTGTTCCACAATCTCCCTCCCCCTCTATCCAGGATCTCCAGATTTGATCCTTTTCTGAGTGGTTGCCATTGGTAGCCAGGCACCATCTGGTTCTTCCGGTCTGGAGGGCCATTTTCTTGTGTGTGGGTTCTTCTTCACTTCCCACGCTAGGAGACCATCAGCTGCATCCTAGATGGCTGCTTGAAAGCTTTTAAGACCCCAGTCACTACTTACCAATGTAGGATGTGGAGCAACCCTTTTATGTATTTTGTTGTGCCAATTGAGTCTGGTGTACCTTAGTACTATGGTCCTGAGGTAGTAGCTCTATTGGATCTCTATCCCATAGTGTTGAGATGTCTGTGAAAGATTACTGTGTCTGTCTTCTATTGTTTCTGTAAGGACTGCAGGTATTTTGTATCACTGGTGTCTGTACAAGATAAGCCTCAGCTAAGTCTGTCCTTGGTATAGAGTATACCTCTGTTCACTGATCCCTGTCTGATCATCTCAGGTGTTTATGTGTTTATCTATAGCTAGTGTTTTGTGTTAATGGCAATGTGGTGTTGTGGACATATTGGTTGATTTTAACATCTGTCATCTCAGGAGCTCTGGTAGCATAGTGCCTAAGGCACTTGACTGCTCACCAGAAGGCTGGCGGTTCAAACCCACCAGCCACTCCTCAGAAGGAAGGTTAGGCAATCTACTTCCGTAGTGATACTGCCTCGGAAACCCAAGGAGGGGTCGCTATGAGTTGGGGCCGACTTGACGGCAAACAACAACAGCAACAACAAACAACAGTCATCTATCTCTTATGTGCACAGTTCGGTGTCCTCTTTTTTCCCAATGTTATCATTGTGGTCATATATTCTTCCCGTATATCCCTCCCCCTACCCATGTCAGCATGTAAGCCCCAACTAGCCCTAAATTAATCCCTCCCTTTCCCTCCCAATCGCAGTAATCTACTAGGTGAGTTCCTTTTCCCAAGCAAATCCTTCTCTGTCTTTTTGCAGTAATGGGCTCATACAATACTTGTCCTTCAGCAATTGACTTATTTCACTCAGCATAATGTCCTCCAGGTTCATCCACATTGCGAGATGATTCACATATCCTTCATTGTTCTTTAATGTGGCATAGTATTTCATTGTGTGGATATACCATAACTTGGTTTTCCATTCATCCTTTGATGGACATTTAGGTTGTTTCCATCTCTTTGCTATGGTGAATTGTGCTGCAATGAACATAGGTGTACATATGTCTGTGCATGCGCTCTCTCTCACCTCTTTAGGGTATATTCTTACTAACGGAACTGCTGGCTCAAATGGTACTTCTATTTTCAGTTTTTTAAGGAAATACCATACCGTTTGCCACAATGGTTGTACGATTTTGCAATCCTACCAGCAGTGCACAAGAGTTCCAATCTCTCAACAACCCTGCCAACATTTGTTACTATCTGATCTGTTGAACTTTGCTATTATGGCTGGGGTAAGATGATATTTCATTGTTGTTTTGATTTGCATCTCTCTAATGATTAATGATCGTGAGCAATTTCTCATGTGTTTGTTGGCTGCTTGTATATCTTCTTTGGTGAAGTGTCTGTTCAAGTCTTTTGCCCATTTGTGAATTGGGTTATTTGTCTTTTTGTGTTTAGGTGTTGAAGTTTTTTGTAGATTTTGGATATAATTCTTTTGTCAGATATGTCATAGGCAAATATTTTCTCCCAATCCGTAGGTTCTCTTTTTACTCTTTTGACAAAGTCTTTCGATGCACACAAAAATTTAATTTTTAAACGGTCCCAGTCATCTAGCTTCTCTTCTATCTCCTGCACATTCTGGTTTATGCTTGACAGTCTATTTATGCCATAAATTAGGACTTCTAGATTTGCCCCTCTTTTACCTTTGATGAATTTTATAGTTTTGGGTTTTACATTTAAGTCTTTGATCCAGCTTGAGTTTATTTTTTGTATGGGGTGAGATATGGGTCTTGTTTCATTTTTCTACAGGTGGATATCCAGTTTTGCCAGCACCATTTTTTAAAGAGGCTATCCCTTCCCCATTTAATGGGCTTTGGGCCTTTGTCAAAGATCAGTTGTCCACAGATGGATAGGTGTATGTCTGGGCTTTCAACTCTATTCCATTGGTCTATCTGTCATTGTACCAATACCATGCTATTTTGACTACTGTGGCTATATAGTAGTTCTTAAGATCTGGGAATGTGAGACCTCCCGCTTTGCTTTACTTCTTGAGAAGTGCTCTGCTTATTCTAGGTCTTTTTCCTTTCCATATGAAATTAGTAATTAGTTTTTCCATGTCCTTAAAAAATTTTGTTGAAATCTGGATCGGGATTGCATTAAATGTATAGATTGCTTTAGGTAGTATTGACTTTTTCACAATGTTTAGTCTACCTATCCATGAACAAGGCAGGTTCTTCCATTTATGTAGTAACCTTGTTATCTCTTGTAGCAGTGTTTTGTAGTTTTCTCTGTATAGGTCTTTTGTGTCTCTGGTGTGAGGTTTATTCCTAGATATTTTATCTTTTTCATAGCTATAGTAAATATTATTATTTATTTTTAATATTATTATTTCTTTATCAGAGGAGTCCTTTGCAGTAGATTTGCCCAATGCAATTACTCACCTAGGTGAGCATATTTACTTGAAGCTAAGTAAAAGTGTCCAAATCCCTACATACTTTTATGGATCTTGGTTGGTCAGGGAGATAAACAAAGATTTAACCAAAAAATAGATATGTAATTACATGTTAAGAAATTTACTCTGAAATAAATGAACAGAAGGCCTTTCATTCAAACAACATTTGCTGTTCAACTGCAATAAGTTAAGTCCTATGGCTTCTAGGACACAAAGGATTTTGAGAAGCATTTAAGTAAAAGTTGGGGAAAGAGGGAGAAAGATATTCTGTGGAGAATGAACCACAAGAGCTTATATACAAGGTAGAAAAATCAGAGGTCAATCATCAAATCATAGTAAGATCTCAGAAGGTCTTGAACTCCAGACACAAGAGAATGGGCTTTTTCCCTAGTACCTAACCCAAAGACAGAGATTTGCAAAATGGCATTTATAAAATAGTCAATAAGTTGAGGTTAGGAAAAATATATTAAAGTATATATTTACATTTCTTACTTAAAAATTTTAATACAAAGATTGGCATGGCTTCCTTATTGATCCATATGTTAGATGGAGATAAATCATCAAAAGATAGAGGTAAGGAATCTTGAGAGAAGGAGTCATGTTCCATCATCTTGATATTACTTTCAATGCTTGGATAGCTGCCTAGGATGCTATTGATATATATAACTTTATTAGCAAAATTCTTATAATACTTTAAACAAGATAGGGACTGAACAGTAACATCTTTTCTATCACCCAGATGTTTGCTGGTTATCTCATGGAAGAGTACTTAAACGAGTTGTAGACTTGTCAAATTAAAGATGTGTTACACATTTTGCTTTTATAGAAAGAAATTACAAATTTACGAGTCTCCTCTATGGTAAGTATAGATTAATAATCTCAAACATGTCTTATTTTTACCCTTTAAGGTAAAGGTAAATATATTAACAATGAGTTAGTAACAATAAGTAAGTAACTGCTATCTTGGGAGAAAAATTATATGGAAAGATAATTTAGAATATCAGTGTTTGAAAGGATTCCATTATTTTATTTTTGTTATGAAAAAAATGCCTTAAGTATATAATTTAGTTTAAAAATTATTTCAATCCATTTTTAATAATATTAAAGGTGAGTGCTTTGGATTTATTTAAAATAAAACATTTTCATTCAAGAAGGTAGAAATTTACATACTGAAAAGTCAAAGGAAATTAAAATGCTTATACAACTGGTGATGGGGATTGAAAAATGACTGTCATGATATAGTGCAACCAACACTATATTCTTATATTTGTTTTCTGAGGGAACGTTTTAGCTATTGCTATTATGTTGTTGTTGTTTTGTGCCATCGAGTTGTTTCTAACTCATAATGACCTTATGTACAACAGAATGAAATACTGCCTGGTCCTCATGATCCCTACTATTCCTGAGCCCATCACTGCAGCCACAGTGTCAATCTATCTTGTTGAGGGTCTTCCCCTCTTTTGTTGACCTTCCACTTTAGCAAGCATGACACCCTCCTCCAGATAATGGTCCCTTCAGACAACATGACCAAAGTAGGTCAGATGAAGTCTGGTCATTCTTTCTGCCAAGCAGCATTCCAGCTGCACTTTTCCAAGACAGATCTGTTAGTCCTTTTAGCAGTCCATGATACTCTTAGCATTCTTCTCCAACACCTCAATTCAAAAGTATCAACCCTTCTTTGGTCTTTCTTATTCCTTGTCCAGCATTTACATCCATATGGGGCAATTGAAAATACCATGGCTTGGGTTAGGTGCACCTTAGTCTTCAAGTAGACATCTTTGCCCTTCATCACTTGAAAGAGGTCTTTTGCAGCAGATTTGCACAGTGCTGGATGTCATCTGATATCTTGACTGCTGCTTCCATTGGTGTTGATTGTAGAATCAAGTAATATGAAGTCTTTGACAACTTCAATCTTTTCTCTATCTATTGTGATACTGCTTATTGGTCCGGTTGTGAGGATTTTTGCTTTATATTGACGTGTACTCCGTATTATAGACTGTAGTCTTTAATCTTCATCAGTAAATTTAAGCTGTAGTCAGTAACAAATTAATCTTAATGTAGTCCAAGATATTAAAATTACTAAAGCGTTAAACCAAGATTCTCAAAAAAAAGGTGCATAATTCCATCACATTTATCTCACTAAAATATAAATATTTTTCTGAGAAATAGTAGCTTTGACATAAATAAAATTTTAAATAGCTTAAAATGTTGTTTATTTCATATTTTGCACATCTTTCTGAATTTCATTTTATGTATGTTTCATGTTTATAAAATAAAAAATATAATAGTACATGAACACAAAAAATAATAAACACATTTCAGTGTGCCCGTAGATTTTTATTTATGAGTTAATGATCAAAAAAAAAAGCTTGGCTAACACTTCCTAACTGAATGGACTGACTATGAAGCTTTTTGTGAACAGAGATGACTTTCTACACTAGATTTTTTTTTTTTAACTTTTTATTGTGATTCAGGTGAAATTTTACAAAGCAGATTGCTTTTACATTCAGAAATTCATACATATTTTGTTTTGTGACTCTGATAACAATCCCCAAAATGTAACAGCTCTCATCCCACTTCCTTCCTGTGTGGTCACCCTTTCCCTGTGTCCTTCCTACTTATGCATTTCTGCCTCCCTAGCTTTCTCCCTGTGCAAATACTGCTCTTCTGATATTTCGTGATCTATTGTTTTAATGAGTGCATCTCCCTGGTGTAGCTGTTCAGCTCATAGGCCTGTCTTGTGTTTGGCTGAAAGTTAGCCACAGGAGTGAGTCCAATTCCAGGCCTGAAGGGTGATTAGGGGCCATAGTCTCAGGGGATTCATCAGTCTCTATCAGAACTGTATTTTTTTTTTCTTTTTCTAATGTTTTTATAATTTTGTTCCACATTTTTCCCCCACTCTACCCAGGATCTCTTATTGTGATCCCTTTCCAACTGGTTGGCGGTGGTACCTGGGCACCATCTAGTTCTTGTACTTTGACAGTCATAAAGGCTGAGGTTCTCATGGTCCATTAGACCTTTGGACTAATTGTTTCTATGTGTCTTTGATTTTCTTCACTCTTCTTGCTCCAGATAAAGAGAGACCAATACCTAAATCTTAGCTACCTAGTGGCAAGCTTTTAAGACCCTAGTCGTTAGTCACCAATGTAGGATTAAGAACAATGTTTTTGTGTACCATGTTGTGCAATTGAGCTTGATGTCCACCACTACCATGATCATGAGCCCATCGACCCAGTGATTCACTTCCTCACGGTGCTTAGTTGAGGCTAACTGTGTCCTCTTTTAGCTCTATTCTACCTATGGACATTTTTATAGCACTTAAAAATAAACATGTAGGAATATCGTCTGCCCAACCTGTGTGGTCATGAGTATATTCTTGTTCGCCAACCTATACCTGATTTTCTTGCCTGGTTTACCCATGGATTAGTGTTTGCTCTTACTATTGTGTATATAATAACATTTATCTTTACTGTCAGTATCTCTTGTACACCTCTCCATGTCTTCCTTTTCCTTAGTGATATTGTGCTGTTCACTTTTATCGTGTTGTCTTTCTCTTCACCCAAATCAGCACATGTCACAACTAGTCATCAATTTCCCTCCCATTCTCCCCATTCCTCATAACCAACAAAGATACTTTCCTTCCCTGTGTAAACTTTCCCTTGACTATTTATAACTGTCTTATAATATTTATCCTCCTGTGACTGACTTATTTCAATCAGCATATTGTCCTGCAAATTCATCCATGTTATGAGGTGGTTTGCTGATTCTTTAATATTCTTTAATGTTGCATACTATTCCATTGTGTGTATGTAACATGGTTTGATTATTGATTCATCTGTTGATGGACATGTAGGTTGTCTCCACCTCTTTGTTATAGTAAATATTTCTGTGAGGAACATGTTGTTGTTGTTGTTGTTTGCCATTGAGTCGGCCCCTACTCATAGCGACCCCTCCTTGGGTTTCTGAGGCAGTATCACAACGGAAGTAGGAATGTCCAACCTTCCTTCTGAGGAGTGGCTGGTGAGTTTGAACCACCAGTCTTCTGGTTAGCAGTCAAGTGCCTTAGGCACTATGCTACCAGGAACATGGGTGTACATATATCTGTTAATGTACCAGACTTCACTTCTTCATTACTTACCTAGTATTGGGATTGCTGGATCAAATGGTATTTCTATTTCCAACTTTTTAAGCAAGTACCATACCATTTTCCACAGTGGCTGTATCATTTCATACACCCACCAGCAATGTATGGGACGTCCAATCTATCCACACCCTCACCAGCATTTCTTTTTTCTGTCTTCTTGAACTTTGATATTATTGCTGGGGTGAGATGATATCTCATTGTTGTCTTGATTTTAATCTTTCTAATGGCTAAAGATCATGAGCATTTTTTGATGTATTTGTTGGCTGCCTGAATATTTTCTTTGTTAAAGTGTCCATTCCTATCTTTTGCCCATTTTTGAATTGTATTGTTTGTCTTTTTGATGTTGAGGAGTTGCAATTTTCTGTGAATATTACAATAACTCTCTTGTCAGATATGTCATTGTCAAATATTTTTTCTCATTGTGTGGGTTTTCTTTTTACTCTTTTGTAGAAGACTTTTGATGCATGTAGGAATTTCATTTTTAGAAGACTCCAGTTTAGAAGATCCTAGTTTATTTCTGGGGGTGCTGTGCCTATGGCATTTGATTGCTAACAAGAAGGCTGGTGGTTCATAACCATAAGCCACTCCTTGGAAGGAAGGTGGGGCAATCTACTTCCATAGTGATACCACCTCGGAAACGCAAGGCGAGGATGCTATGAGTCAGATCTGACTTGGTGGCAGTGCATTGTGTTGCAACTTTATCTTCTGCTATTTGTGCATTATGGGTTATCTTGATAATGTATTTATTACATAAATTAGGATTACAAAGTTTGCCTATAAGTTATTTTTTATAAACTTTGTAGTATTGGGATTTATATTTAGGTTTCTGACACATCTTGAGTTCATTTTTCTGTATGGTGTGATATATGGATCTTGTTTCATTTTTCTGCAATTGGATATCAACTTTTGTCAGCACCACTTCGGATAAAATAGATTTTAAGGCCAAAAACAACATAAGAGACATGCAAATGTCAATTGTCAATTGACCAGGGGGACATGATGATAATAAATACCTCTGCACCTAATGAAATACTGCGAACATACATAAACCAACATTAACTGAATTGAAAAGAGAAATAGATAATTCTATAATAGTAGTAAGAGACTGTAACACACCATTTTCAATAAAGGACAAAACAATGAGAAAAAACTCAGCAAAGACACAGAGGATATCAACAACACAATCAACCAACTTGACCTTATAAACATATTCCACAAATACTCCAAAACACAATACACATTCTTTTCCAGTGCATTTGGATCATTTTTCAGGATAGAACATATGTTAGGCCACAAAACAAGCCCCTATTAATTTAAAAATAATTGAATTCTACAAAGCAATTTCTTGGATCACAATGCTATAAAATTAGAAATCAACAATAGGAATAAAACCAGGGGGAGGGGAGAATTAAATACATGGAAACTGAATAACACACTGCTAGAGAACAACTGGGTAACAGAATAAATAAAATGTGAGTTAAAAAAAAAAAAATCCCAGAAACAAATAAGAATAAAAACATAATGTAACAAAACCTTTTGAACACAGAGAAAGCAGTACTCAGATCTCAATTTATGTCAATTGATGCATACATCAAAAAAGAAGAAAGAACTAGAATCAATATCTTAAGCCAAAACACCAAAAGAAGCCAACAATCTCCAGAAGAAAGGAAATAATAAAGATCAGAGCAGAAATAAATGAAGCAGAAAACAGAAAAACAATAGAAAAACTTGACAATAATAGTAGCTGGATCTTCAAAAGAAGTAATTAAATCAACAAACCACTGGCAAATTTAACTAAAGAAAAAGAAGAGAAGATGCAAATAACACAAATAAGAAATGAAATGGGCAACATCACAACAGAACTAACTGAAATAAAAAGCATTATAACAGAATATTGTGAAGAACTGTACTCTAACAAATTTGAAAACCTGGAAGAAATGGACAAATATCTAGAAATACACACCTACCTAAACACAGAATGAGGCAGACAAATTGACCACACACATAACAGAAGAGGAAATTGAGTTGTTGTTGTTAGATGCCGTCGAGTCATTTCCAACTCGTAGAGAACCCATGCACAGCAGAATGAAACACTGCCCGATCCCACGCCAGCTCCATGATCCCTGCTATACTTGAGCCCATCATCGCAGCCACCGTGTAAATCCATCTTGTTGAAGGCCTTCACCTCTTTCATC
>NW_006921866.1:3437383-3442727 GCF_000298275.1 Orycteropus afer afer | reverse complement strand
TCAACCTTCATCAGTAGGTGCCTTAAGTCATCCTCACTTTCAGCAAGCAAAGTTGTATCGTCTGCATATCTCAGGTTGTTAATGATTCTTCCTCCAATTCTGACACCACGTTTTTCTTCATATAGTCCAGCTTCTCGGATTATTTCTCAGCATATAGATTGAATAAGTGTGAAGAAAGGATACAACCCTGACGCACTCCTAGAGGCAGCCTCTAGAAGCTGAAAAAGGAAAGGAAACAGATTCTCCTCTATAGCCTCAAGAAAGAAGGCAGCCCTGTCAACATGTTGATTCAACTCCTATAAAACACATTTTAGAATTCTGACCTCCAGACCTATAAGAAAATAAATTTGTGTTGTTTTAAGTCACTAAATTTTTAGTAGGTTTTTACAGCAGCAATAAGAAACTAATCTAGTATTGTGGAACAAACATGATCACGGTGATTAGAGAGAAGAGTAAAAAGTTGAAGATGACTTGGAAGCTTAAAGATAAGGGCATTAGGAATGTGGGGCTAGCAATTACAGAGTCAAAGAAGAGAAGAGAAGAAGCAAATTTGGGGAGAATGTTAAAAATAATATTGTAAAACCATCTAGGATTCTAGTTCTAGATTATGTTTTTAATAAATATTAATCAGTTAAAGAAAATATATAAAAAATGGTGTAGCAGCAGTGTCAGACCTTCTTGTTTAACTTCACAAGGGGGGGAGGAGAATCATTATCAATAATAACAGCCCAAGGATGATTCTTAGGAAGCAGAGTTCAGACATACCCCCTTCCTCCAGCCATTTTACCGATTCTGACATGAACCTTCCTTCCCATGGCACTCGATTTATCTGCTGGATTAGATAATTCATTGAAATGTCCATACAGAACTCACAAACAATATTCATCATTATGGGGTTTGTTAGGGAATTGATAATTCAAGATCAGGAAAGACTCAGAAAACAGTTCTTCAATCAGGACAGCTTCTTGGCTACGCCAACAAGGAGATTTCTACATAGCCCTCAGCTTCTTGGCCCTTCAGCCACTCAGGCCTTGTTTTGGTTCTGTAGTGCCGCTCTAACAGAAAATACCACAGGTGGGATGGTTTAAAGCAGGGATTTATTCTTTTACAGTTTTGGAGGCTAGAAGTCCGAGTTCACAGTGCCAAGATATAGGGGCTGGGTGAAAGCCCCTCAACCTTGGGCTTCAGCTCTGCCTCTTGCTCCCAGACCACTGGAGTTGGAGGCATCTTTTCACTCAGGTAGCTCCTGGTTGCTGAGCTTGACAAAATCAAAGTCACCAAATAAAATGGCACAGTACCAAGATTACCAAACAACATGGCAGGCCACTAGTTCAAGTCCTGAGACAGTCTCAAGATTGACAGGAAACATTGCAGGCTGCTGAATGAAGACTCAGCTACATGCAGGGCCCAAGCATAACAAAAAGCTCAGAGGCCTTTCTCAAAGCTGACTTCTGATATATTAGAAGCAGACCACATCCCTAAGGCAGCTACTCAGCTACTCCAGCATATTCCACCATGGAGTTGATTACTGGTCTCATCATGAAGAATTACTACATCCAGCTGCTCAGCCACTCAAAACCAGGCCCAGCCAAGCTGACACACAACTTCACTACCACAGTCTTGAGCCTCTTAGGCCAGTCCTGCCTCTGCCTTGCTCAGAAAAGTGTTACAAAGTTCTTTAGCTCCACCAATAAATACCCAGAGGCATCCCACTTTCCCAGTAAATCTCAGACCAAAGACCCTCACCTCTCTACTTTTGTGTGTCAACAAGCCTAGCTCTGTCAACCAGTACCCAAAGACATCCCACTATGCCAGCAAGCCTTCTGTCCAAAGGCTTTCAGCTCTCTTGCTGAGCAATCCATTGTACCAAAAAAATGTCTACCATCTATTTAAAATATTAAATATCCAATACATATTAATCTTTTCCAATTAAATATTGAAATTGGGAAAGATGCAAAAAAGAGAAAGCACCTGCTTGATCAATGATGAAATGCTATTGTATGCTAAAATTTAGCAAGATCATCCTAAATATAACCTCAGTATAAAGAAAAATAATATGTTAACATCTTTTCATTGCTCTTGTCTTCGAATTTATTTTTTCTCTCTCTATCTATTCTGATAAATCATAAGCTGCTTCTGCATCTAAATATAACACACTATCATACTGGATATTGCTTTGGGATAGAAACAAGTAATTATTACAAGAGCTAAAATAGATTAGTCTAATAAATGTACAATAAATGCTTCTTTTCCACTTTTTATTTCCTCCATGCTATTCATCAAACTGTTTAACTGATTGGAGGATCAGTAAAGACTGAATGCCTTTGGAACCCAACAAGCAAGTTTAAATTTGGATGAGACAATGGGACAGCCCATAATGATGCTGACAGAACACTTGCTGTTGAATAAGTATAGAATGAAGGAAAGAAGTAAATGAACAGTTACTCTGCAGTAGAGCTCTCTATTTTATTAGTTGGCTGGAAAATCTGGGTAGTGTTCAACTCAAAGATCCTCCATATGCTGGCAGTTTGGCAAGATGCTCCAAGAGCATTTAAAGAGTGTGTACCCTCCAACCTTGTAATTCCCTTTTAGGACTCTATCCTAAAGCACTAAACAGAGGGTGTGTGTGTGTGTGTGCAAATGTGTCTTTTTTTTTTTTTTTGGAATGGTTTCTACAAATAATCTTTTGGTATTTTTGTCTATATTTTTTCACCATCCCTTGCTTCATTTTCCCCAGTTTCAAGCAGATGGCTAGGGTGTTTTCTTTCACATCTCAGGGATTTTCATGGGGAAAAAGCAGACGTAACCCAATAGAAAGAACTAATATTTTTAGCATACTCCCCAAATTAGGGGAGCTCTGGTGACGTAGTGTCTAAGGCATTTGACTGCTAACCAGAAGGCTGACAGTTCAAACCCACCAGCCACTCCTCAGAAGGAAGATTGGGCAATCTACTTCCATAGTGATACCACCTTGGAAACTCTAGGAAGGATCACTATGAGTTGGATCTGACTCAATGGCAGTGAGTTTTTTTTTCCCCAAAATTACTAGATTCATAGAAGAAATGATAGGAAGGAAGATTGGGCAATCTACTTCCGTAGTGATACCACCTCAGAAAGCCAAGGAGGGGTCACTATGAGTTGGAACTGACTTGACAGCAGTGAATCTGTTTGTGTTTTCTGTTTTTTTTTTTTTTTTTTTGTCATAGACTGAAAGGAAAAGGGAGTATCATAAATCCTGAAAACAACCAAAAAGCAATACCTTCTCCAAAGGTGTGCTTGAGAGTGGCAAAAAAATCTAAGTCAAATGACTGTGTGGTTCTCTGCCTCATCAAAGAGTGTCATGCCCCAGTAATGGCACAGAAGTAGCCTAGAAGAGGTCCTGGAAACTAGGATAATGAGGATCTCAGATCAGTAGACTATTGACAAATGATTGGATAGAATTCCTTTGGATGTTATAAACAAGATATTGTATCAACTCTAGATGAGAAAGAACTGAGATTTAATGTAACTGATTTTCCCACAAATATGGATGTTTTCTCAAAGATAGAAATTAAATTTATTTAAATGAAATAGTCATTAAACTTAACTGGTTAACACTATTCCAAAATTCCTTCTTCTCTAAATATATATTTCAGTTTTTACCCACTCAGCCAACCTATGCAGTATTTTCAGCTCCATCTCTGCTACTGATAGGATAGTAAATCTTAGCATCTGTTCCATGTGCTGAGGACACAGCAGTGGATAAGATAATGGAGGTTCTGTCCTCAGTGAGTTATATTTTCACAGAAGAAATAAAATAAATTTTAACAGTGACAATGCAAATGTAATGCACTGCCATTGAGTTGGATCCAACTCATAGCAACCCTTCCTTGGGTTTCCCAGTTGGTATCACTACAGAAGTAGATTGCCCAACTTTCCTTCTGAGGAGTGGCTAGTGGGTTTGAACCACCAGCCTCTGGTTAGCAGTCAAGTGTCTTAGGCATCATGCCACCAGAGCTCCCCTAAAAATGGCATTACGCCAAAATAGGTTAAGAATGAGTGAGGAAGGAGAAACAGCAAAGAGAGATAATGGCACTAGCAGAATTATACTTTAAATCAGCTAATGTAACTATTAAAATTTATGGATTATAACAAATTATGATAATATGGTGAGTAATAGGAAGTTTAGAACATTTAATTGTACTCATGTAGAAACTGTACATAGACCAAGAGGCAGTTGTTCAAATAGAACAAGGGGATACTCTATGTTTCAAAATCAGGAAACATGTGCATCAAGTTGGTGTCCTTTCACCACACTAATTCAATCTGTATGTTGAGCAAGTAATCCATAAAGCTGGACTCTATGAAGAAGAAGACAGCAACAGGATGGGAGGAAGCCTCATTAACAACCTGTGATATGCAGATGGCATAGCTTTCTCATTAAAAGTGAAGAAGACTTGAACCACTTCAGTATGAAGAACAAAAACTACAGCCTTCAGGATAGATTACACCTCAACATAAAGAAAACAAAAATCCTCACCACTGGATCAATAAGTAACAACATAATTAATGGAGAAAAGGTTGGAGCTTTCAAGGATTTCATTTTACGTGGATCCACAATCAATGCCCATGGAAGCACCAGTCAAGAAATCAAATGATATTTGAAAAAGAAATAAAATTACATTGGGAAAATTTTCTGCAAAATATCTCTTTAAAGTATTGAAGTGCAAAAATGTCACTTTGAAGACTAAGGTGCAACTGACTCAAGTCATGATGTTTTCAATCACCTCATATGCATTTGAAAGCTGGACAATGAATAAGGAAGATGAGAGAAGAATTGATGCACTTGAATTGTGGCACTAGCAAATAATATTGAATGCACCATGGACTGGTAGAAGAATGTACAAATCTATCTTGGAAGAAGCATAGCCAGAATGTTCCTTATTGTCGTTAGGTTGAGTTGTTTCTGACTCATAGAAACCCTATGCACATCAGAACAGAATACCCCCTGATCCCAAGCCAGCTCTGTGATCCTTGCTATACCTGAACCCATCCTTGCAGCCATTGTGCCAACTGATCACATTGAAGGCCTTCTCCTCTTTCGTCAACCCTCCACCTTACCAAGCATGACATTCTTCTCCAGGGAATGGCCCCTTCTGACAACATGACCAAAGTGGGTGGGATGAAGTCTGGCTATTCTCACCTCCAAGGAGCATTTTGGCTGCACTTCCTCCAGGACAGATCTGTTAGTTCTTTTAGCAGTCTATGATACTTTCAGCATTCATCCCCAGCACCACAACTCAAAAGCATTTTCTTTGGTCTTCCTCATTCATTGTCCAGTTCTCACATGCATATGAGATGATTG
>NW_006921866.1:3435274-3435829 GCF_000298275.1 Orycteropus afer afer | reverse complement strand
ATGGATGATGTTCTTGATGTCATCCCACAATTCTTCTGGTTTTCAGTCATTGGTGTTCAATGCATCAAATCTATTCTTTAGATTGTCTCTAAATTCAGAAGGGATATATTCAAGATTATATTTTGGTTCTTGTGGACTTGTTGTAATTGTATTTAACTTCAAGTTGAACTTGCATATAAGCAGTTGATGATCTGTTTCACAATCAGCTCCTGGACTTGTTTTGTCTGAAGATACTGAGTTTTCCATCGCCTCTTGCCATAGATGTAGTCAATCTGATTCCTGTGTGTTCCATCTGGTGATGTCAACATGTATAGCCACCATTTGTGTTGTTGAAAAAAGGTATTTGCAATGAGTAAGTCATTGGGCTTGCAAAATTCTACCATGCGATTTCCAGCATTAGTTCTGTGCACAAGGCCAAATTTTCCAACTACCGGTGATTCTTCTTCATTTCCAACTTTTTCATTCCAGTCACCAGTGATAATTAACACATCCTGATTGCATGTTCAGTCAATTTCAGACTGCAGAAGTTGATAAAAATCTTTAATTTCCTCATCT
>NW_006921866.1:3423995-3435064 GCF_000298275.1 Orycteropus afer afer | reverse complement strand
ATTCCATTTCATTTTTGACAACTTCCAATTTTCTTAGATTCATACTCTGTACATTCCATGTTCTGATTATTAATGGACGTCTGCAGCTTTCTCCTCAATTTGAGTGGTGCCACGTCAGCAAATGGAAGTGTCAAAAGCTTTACCTTATCCATATGAGTAAGACTGGTTTTACTCTGATGATGCAGCTCTTTCCCAGTCATAGTTTGAGAGCCTTCTGACCTAAGCAACTCATCCTCCTCCTCTGTGTTGGACAATGTTTCTGGACTATTCATAAAGTTGCTCAGTAATGTATTAGACAGTGTTTCTCTGCTATTCATAGGGTTTTCCCTGACCAATACCTTGAGAAGTGGATGGCCTCTTCCATCTTCCTAGTCTGTCTCAGTCTACAAGCCATGCTGATACCTCTGCACCATGTGCACCCCACTAGGTTTGAAACACTGGTAGGACAGCCTCAAGACTCACAGCAATACATTTACCACACTAGGACAAACCAACAGACAAGTTTGTCTCCCTTAGCTGTTCGAAACCTCTCCAATCTCCCCTTAATAGGATCCCTACTGCTGCCTCCTCATTCTGTCCTGGTCCCCTGGCCTTTGTCTGTCCTTTCCCCCACTTTCCCACCTTGCCACTTGTGGGTTGTGGCCTGGGTTCCCTCCCCTCACCTGGATTCCTCTGGCTGACTCCTCACAGTGTAACAGCTCTCTTCCCACTTCCTTCCCATAGTTATCTTTTCCCTACATCTTTCCCTCACATGCACTCCCACCCCCTAAACTGTCTTCCTGTGGAAACACTGCTCCTTAGAAGCAAGAATGGCCAGACTTCATCTCTCAGCTTTGGTTATGTTGTCAGAAGAGACCAGTCCCTGGAGAATGATATCATACCTGGTAAAGTAGGGGGTAAGTGACAAGGGGGAAGACCTTCAACTAAATGGATTGATATAGTGGCTATGATGATGGGTTCCAACATGACAATGATTGTGAAGATGGTGCAGGACTGGGTAGTGTTTGTTCTGTTGTGCATGAGATTACTATGAGGCAGAACCAACTCAACAGCACCTAACAATAACCATACAGACTATTCAAAGGAAAGTGCTATAGAGAAGATAGAATTGGCATTGTTGTGAAAGATGGATGGCAAAAAAAGTATGGGTAAAAGTATAAACCAGTTATCCTTGAGTCAATTCCAACTCATTATGACTTCATGTCTGTCAGAGTAGAATTGTGATCCATAAGGTTTTTGATAGCTGGTTTTCAGAAGTAGATCAGGAAGCCTTTCTTCCCAGGTAACTCTGAATGGAGTTAAACTTCTTGTTTTTCACTTAGCAGCTGAGCACATTAGCCAATTGCTTTTCACTGTTACATAAAATATAGACATACATGGACTTTCACACTGTGAATACAAATGAAAAGACAAATTGACTGGTTGGAACTAAGAAGCTCTGCATACTATATGTTTTTAAAAGCCAGAAACTGTCCCAGATATTCACTGATTCATCAGTAAACATTTTAAAAGATACTGTGAATCAGGCCCCATTTTCATCATGGTCTGACATCTACTCACCTCTCCACCTCAAATATTTCCTTTCCCAACCATGTCTTAGCCTCCCACTTTTAATCATTTCTCATCATCTCCCTTTCATCCCTTCCAATTTATCCATCAAAATTCACCTTAGAAGACACTTTTTCAGGTAAATTAACACCTCTGGCACGCTCTCTCTGATCTTCCTGCTGGGAGCTCCCCACATCACTATCACCACCATCATTGCCCTTCACATTACATCATAATCACCTGAGTGGCAGTTTCAACCATCACACCAGAACAGTCCTTGCCATCAAAGAGCTATTGTTCACCAATTTGGAAAATAAATAAATATATAATAATGGGTGGGTAACAGAGGAGGAAATAAATATTTTCATACAAGCACTTTGTTTTGCTTGTGCATTATTTGTCAGTCTTCATCACAGCAAGAAGAGCTCATAAATGTTGTATAGTTTAAACCAGTTGGAGGTTCAGCTGCTAAATATCCTTAACAGATTCACCTGCCATTAATAGCATTGTTTCTATCAACTATCTAAAATTAGGGCTGACTAGTAGACCATGTGATCCTCAGCCTATATGAGATCAGAAGGCTGAGACAGGAGAACTAGATAGTGTCTGGCTACCACTGTCAACCATTAAAAGGGGACTGATGCAGGAGATCCTGGATAGAGTGGGAGAACAATGAGGAACAAAACTCAAAATCGTAAGAAAAGACCAGGTTTGCTGGTCTGATTGAGCCTGGTGAGACTCTTGAGACTATAGCCCCTAGCAACACTCTGGGTCTGGAATTGACCTCACTCCTGTGGTTTCCAGCCAAATAATAGACAGGCATATGGGCTGAAAATTTACATCAGGTAGATACACTACTTGGAGCAATTAATCATGGGGGAACAGAAGGGCAGTGTTTGCACAGGGAGACAGCTCAGGGGGGTGGGAGTGCATGGGAGGGAAGGACACAGGGAAAAGATAACTATGGGGAGGAAGTGGGAAGAGAGCTGTTACATTGTAAGGAATTGCAGTCAATGTCATGAAACAAAATGTGTATGAACTGCTGTATGGAAAATGAATATGCTCTGTAAACTTTCACCCAAATCAAAATAAAAATTTAAAAATATATATTAATGCTGATTTTTTTGTATTTTCATAAAAATGTATATGAAACATTTGGCAATTTAACATTTTTTGGCTGTACAATTTAGTGACATCAATTATATTAATCATGTCACGCAACCATCAACAATATGTGTTGCCAAATTTTCTTCACCATAAACAGAAGCTCAATGCTTTCTAAACAATGACTCCTCCTTTCTCCCTCCCTGGGAACCTAATTAATATTGGTCTCTATACCTTTGCCTATTGCAGTTATTTCATGCACCACTAGCCTGTCATTTTGTCATACTGTGGCGGCTTGAGTGTTGCTATGATGCTGGAAGCTATGCCACCAGTATTTCAAATCACATCAGGGTCACCCTTCATGGACAGGTTTCAGCAGATCTTCCAGACTAAGATAGATTATGAAGAAGGACATAGTAGTCTACTTCTGGAAAAACTGGCCACTGAAAACCTTATGAATAACAGAAGAATATTGTGAGCTATATTGCCAGAAGATGAGCTTCTGAGGTTGGAACCTACTCAAAGTAGAAAATTCACTGCCATCAAGTCAGATCCATCTTATAGTGACCCCTTCTTGGGTTTCCAAGGCAGTATCACTATAGAAGTAGATTGCCCAACCTTCCTTCCAAGGAGTGGCTGGTGAGTTTGATGATGTGGATAGAGTAAAATTTTTGGGACATTCACTGCTGATGTGGCATGACTCAAAATGAGAAAAAAAGAGCTGTAAACATCCATTAATAATCAGAATATAGAATGTATGAAGTAGGAATCTAGTCTTTCAAAGTTTTCAAAGATGAAATGGAATGCTTAAGATAAGTATTGTTGTTGTTGTTGTTATGTGCCGTCAAGTCAAACCCGACTCATAGCGACCCCTCCTTGGGTTTCCGAGGCAGTATCACTATGGAAGTAGGATTGCCCAACCTTCCTTCCGAGGAGTGGCTTGGGTTTGAATCGCCAGCCGTCTGGTTAGCAGGCAAGTGTCTTAGCCACTATAAGTATTAGTGAGTTGAAATGGACTGGTATTGGCCATTTTGAATCAGACAACCGTATGGTCTACTATGCTTGGAATAACAAATTGAAGATGAATGGCATTGTGTTCATATGCAAAACAAACATTTCAAGATATATTCTTATGTACAATGATGTCAGGGATAGGATAATATCCATATGCCTTCAAGGAGGATCAGTTAATACAACTATTATTCAAATCTACGCACCAACCACAAAAGACAAAGATGAAAAAATTGAAGAGTCTTAGCAACTTCTGCAGTCTGAAATTGATCGTATACACAAGCAATATACATTGACAATTACTGGTGATTGGTATGGGAATGTTGAAAACAAAGAAGGATCAATAGTTGGAAAATATGGCCTTGTGATAGAAAAGATGCTGGGAGATTGAATGATGGCATATTATAATAACAACAACTTATTCATTGCAAAACCCTTTTTTGTAACACATAAACAGTGACTATTGGCATGGACCTCCCTAGATGAAATACATAGGTATCAAATAATCTATATCTGTGGGAAGAAATGATGAACGAGCATAATATCATCGGTCCAAAAAAGGTCAGACCAACTATGGAACAGACCATCAATTGCTCGTATACAAGTACAAGCTAAAGCTGAATAAAAATGAAACAAGTTTATGAGAGAAAAAGATGACCTTGATTATACCCCACCTGAATTTAGAGACCATCTGAAGAACAGATTTGACATACTGAATGCCCAGTGACTGAAGACCATATAAGTTGAGGGATGAAGTCAAGGACATCATACATGAAGAAAGCAAAAGGTCATTCAGAAGACAAGGAAGAAAGAAAATACAAAAATGAATATCAGAAGAGTCTGAAAGTCGCTACTGAACATAAAATAGCTAAAGCCAGTGGAAGAATTGATGTAGTAAAAGAGTTGAACAGAAGATTTCAAAGAGCAGTTAGAGAGAAGACAAAGTAAAGTATTATAATGAAAAGTGCAAAGAATAGGAGTTAGAAAACCAAAAGGGAAGAACATGTTCACCATTTCTCAAGTTGAAAGAACTAAAGAAAAATTTCAAGCCTAGATGAAGGATTCCATGGGCAAAATATTGAACAACACAAGCATCAAAGGAAGGTGGAAAGAATACACAGAGTCATGGTACCAAAAGGAATTTGTCAACATTTCAGAAAGTAACACATGATCAAAAAAGATTGCATTGAAAGGAAGAAGTTCAAGCTGCACTGAAGGCATTGATGAAAAACAAGGCTCCAGGAATTGACAGAATACCAATTGAGATGTTTCATCAAATAGATACAATGTTGGAAGTGCTCACTTACCCATGCCAAAAAATTTGGAAAAGACGTGCCTGACCAACTGACTAGAAGAGATCCATATTTGTGAGCATTTGAAAGAAAGGTGATCCAACAGAGTATGAACATTATAAAACAATATAAATAATATCACATGCAAGTAAAATTTTCCTGAAAAATAATTCAAAAACATTGCAGCAGTACATAGAGATGAAACTGCCAGAAATTCAAGCTGAATTCAATAAAGGACTTGGATAAGAGATATCATTGCTGCTGTCAGATGGATCCTAGCTGATAGCAGAGAATACCAGAAATGTTTATCTGTGATTTATTGACTATGAACAGGCATTTGGCTGTCTGGATGATAACCAATTATGGATAATATGGTGAATAATGGGAATTCCAGAAAACTTAATTGTACTCATGAAAAACTTGTGCATAGATCAAGAGGTGGTGAGTTGTTTAAACAGAACATGGGGATACTGAATAGTTTAAAACCAGGAAAGGTGTGTGTTAGGGCTATATCTTTCATCATACTTATTTAATCTGTATGCAGGACAAATAATCCAAAAGCTGGATGAAGAAGAACAACACATTAGGTCCATAAGAGGACTCATTTACAACCTGTGGTATGCAGATAACACAACCTGTCTTGCTGAAAGTGAAGAAGACTTGAAGCACTTACAGCTTTGGATTACACCTCAACATAAAGAAAACAAAATCCTCACCATGGGACCAATAAACATCATAATAAATGGAGAAAAGATTGAAGTTATCAAGGATTTCATTTTATGCGGATCCACAATCAATGCCCACAACCAAAGCAGCAGTCAAGAAATCAAAAACGTATTGCATCGAGCAAATCTGCTACAAAAGACCTCAAAGTAGATGTACTTTGAAGATTAAGGTGTGCCTAACCCAAGCCATGGTACTTTCAATCACCTCTCATGCATGGGAAAGCTGAACAATGACTAAGGAAAACCACAGAAGAATTGATGAATTTGAACTGTGATACTGGCAAAAAATAACAAATATATCATGGAATACAAATCTGTCTTGGAGAAAGTACAGTCCAGAATACTCCTTAGAAGCAAGAATGGCCAGACTTTGTCTCTCATATTTTTTATGTTGTCAGAAGGGACCAGTCCCTGGAGAAGGATATCATCCTTGCTAAAGTAGATGGTCAGTGAAAAGGGGGAAGGCACAGTGGCTACAACAAGGTGCTCAAGCATAGTGCGGATTGTGAGGATGGAGCAGCAAAGGGCAACGTTTCGTTCTGTTGTCATGAGGTAGCTGTGAGTTGGAATTGACCTGAGGGCACCTAACAATAGCAACAGATACATCATATGAGTGAGATCATGCAATAATTGTTATACTATGAATAAATCAACAGTTGATCACCTATCACCTATCACTATTCAAGTGGGAATAGTGTTCTTGGTTAGGATCTAATTAGTTAGTATCTGAAAATATATTTATTTTTCTCCTACTTGTAGAACTGGGCCTGGACAGATAGTGGGGTGGAGAGGTGAGGTTAAGGAAGTTACCCAAAGCATACCACTACAACTAATTCTTATTTCAGAACTGCTACCCATAATAAATCTCACCAGTATGGGAACAATTTTCTCCTGGGCAATCCAGTCATGGGTATTGAGTTTCTTTTTACAACAAGCTATCCTAGTGGCATTTTGTTCTTTTCTTCCCAGAGAGAGCCAAGCTACCTGTCTAATTTTCTCCAAACTATTTACATCTCAACCAGTGTCAGATTATTTCTTGCTGTTATGCTTGGCTACCTCCATGTTGCTGACTTAATAAATCAAACTTAGTTGAACGTCCTCAAATATGGCCAGGAAGGTGAATCTGATTTTTTTTTTTAAATAAACCATACTGACCAATCATTTAGACTCCTTTGCACTTCTAGATTTGAGAAGACATTCCTATTCCTCACAATGTCCCCTATTAGTCCTCTCTCATTTTATTAAAACTTTTTCTCTTTCATTAAAATAAAAAGCCTCTAAAAATCCTCAGTTACAGATTTTCTGTAACCCACAATTTATGACTGCTACTTGCAAACTTCAAAAGCTTTTAAAAATAGTATTGGCTCTATTATTCTATATTATGGTAATTGTAGTAAAGATTTAAGAGGCACTTTAAGACTTTTTAGCTCTACAGTATATTTCTGTTCCAATTTCTTGCTTAGGCATTTGGGAAAGAGGCCTTATTTAAAAGCTTTACGCTCTGCCCCCTGATATACAGCTTCCCTCTTAACTAGAGTAGCTAGACCTCACTGTACAATTAGGAAAGCTAGGTCTCCAATTAGAGCTCAGCAAAACATGGGGCAGAATACATCTTTCCAGAAGCCTATGCCATTTATATGCACCTGACAATAATCACTATTTTTCTCATGTGCTTGGTACCTTTGACCCGTTTGTTAGGCTTCACATCCCCTTGTTAACTCCCTAGCCTTCCTTTGCTCCCACAGGAAATCAGTACAGATAATCACAAGATTAAATAACTCCAATGCCACTGCAAAAATATTCAAAGCCACTCATATAACAAACACCCAAGTGACCACGGGGATTTATGTTGTATTGAAATCAAACTGACCTCACCCTATCCTCAACAAAGATCAGTTCTTTCTGGTTAACCTGTGCTTTTCTCTTCTCTCCTCACAGAGGATGGTTACAGTTCAAAACAACCAAGGAAACAGCTAATGGAATTGCTACCACTGTAAGCATGGATAAAATCCCAATCTAAAGGTTGCCCTGGTTTTTTTTTTTTTTTTCTTTCAATCCACCAAACAAGATGTGCATTTTAAACGCAATTTTTTCCATGCACCACAAGAGTAAGGCATTTTTCTTGGACACACACCACACAGATAACCACATATTCCCCTGCTCCTTTCTTTTCCTTCTTTAGGACTTCAGTAGCATCTGGACAGCACAAATTAGAGTCCCTAATTCTGGGAAGGACAGAGCCAAGTCCCAGACTGTCCTTGTTCTGACTAGAACTTTCCTGCTGCAGAGCCACAATCTTTCATTGCGTCAACAGTTATTAGCTGGGGAGTTTTGTACATGAACTTTCTCGCTGAGCACATTTTCCCCCTACTCCCAGCTTTCTTCCAAAGAAAAGGATAGCTCTATTCTATACCCACGGTAAATAATCCTAAGTGTTTCCGCTTTGTTTTGCTTTGCTCCATGCTTCCATGTAAATTTCAGAATCGTGAAACACACAGCTACCTCTGCCCACTGGTATTTTATGATTTTAATTTGCTCAAAAGCTCTGAATTTCATTATATTTTCCCATTTGGTGCATGGGATTTTTACAGTTAACAGATGTTCACTTAATAGAGCCGCCTAGTGAGCAAATCAGTTTTTTCCCTCTGGTATTCATGTACCTTTCTAGTCCTGCAGTAGCTGCTTCTGGTGCCTGCCAAGTTATCTGGCAGTGGAAGTTCAACACACAGAGTGCAGCAGCTCTTTGTAAATGTATATTCTGGTACCTTCAGCCCCGGTCATTCTAGTTTAACTCCTTCCTCATTAACACCATGTGAGAAAGCCCTCAGGGGAAAACACCAGCTTCGGATATCAGACAGGTTTCACTTGCAGTTGAAAAGACAATCTGCACCCAATAGATATTTTCTTAGCCTCCAGTCACAGCAAATGCCAAAATTTTGAATGCATTGCAAATACTACAGGAAGATTTTCCCAAACAACTTCCTAGGCCAATCTCTAACTAACGAATTTCTTACTGAAATACATTGTAGGGCATTAAAATAAGTCACAACTCTGAAGCAAGATCTGAACCCCGGGGATCCTGGCATGTCTGCTTAGTTTCTTCCTTAACTAGGCAAGGTTCTGGGAGTGTCTGCAGAGGGTATTATCATGGATGTCCTTCTGGTTACAAATGCTACTTCAAAGTTCAAATACACAGTCTCATCACTACTTCCCTTGAATCAAGATGTGAAGCGCCATCTCTCTTTAAAAGTCATTTGGGAAACCAAATTATCCAACAAGCTGTGGCATATAAGGCAAATGTCTTTACAAAGAAATCTAAGGTCTCAACTTGCTAGAAATCCTCATGGTTGTTTCTTAGTAGAACTCATAAGATAAGAGATTGTGGTGACTGAAGAATAAAGACAGAGTATGAAGGACATTAGGCATGTCATCGAATGTCATACGTTCTCACCTGTTTGAAGACTCCTGAACATCTGCAATAGGCTCACTCTTTTTGGTTTCTGACAAGAGCTATCTGGCATTCTAACTTGATCTTTCCCAATGAGCTAATCTAAAATATCTAAACTAGCTGTCCATCTGTCTGTGACATCTTTAGTCTCTTGGATTTTATCCTTTAGACATCAGCTAAATAGTCTCTCCATCTTGAAGGTCTCCCTAGTCCCCACCATCTATCCTCAATGAAATCAATATGTATCCTTTTGTAAGTGAAAAATATTTGATTGTCCAAATGTCTCATTTAACAGATGGGTAAACTGAGTTCTCTAGCATTTAAGTTATTAAGACAATTTTCCATGGATGGCTAAACTCAGAGTGAGAAATTACACTCAAGCATCCAAACTCCCATTTGAAACACCTGCTATCTCAGTTATAATCTACTTTATTGCAACTCTTTTAATTTTATCATCTTCCTTGTCCCTGTACCCTTAAGAATCTTGAGGTTTATTGAGCACATTTTGTATGCTAGGTGCTTTAAATGCATTTCTTCACTTAATCCTAGTAACTCTGAGAGGTCTGTTTATTGGTCAAAATCTATGTAGGAAAATAGGAAATTCTCTAAATGTTTCAAACAGAGGGAAATTAATGTAGAAAAGTGGTTATCAAGTTGATGAGAGTTGAGAAGCCTAATAGACTTCTTAGAATTTAGCAACAATAGGAAGCTGTTACTCCTCAGGGCTAAACGAACAAGGGAGAAGACTATGTTATCAGAGCCTAGGGTCAATACCAATGACAAACACTGTAGCCCCAGAAGACTTGTCTGCTGAAAGCTGGAGCAGAGAAAGATGTAGATACTGCCAGAGAGATGGTGTGAAACAGACAGAGGCAGAAATGCTCTAAATTCCTTCTTCCTTCAAACTCCACTCTCCCCACAGTACTTCCCATTGGTCAAACCCAGAACAATCCAATTCACAAGGGAGGAACAAGACTCAAAGCACAGCAGAAAAAAGTAAAGGATGCTTCTGAGAGGAAATAGGCCAAAATCTGGCATAATGAAAGCCATCAGCTTCTTTTAGCAGTTGAGGAAACTTAAGCTGAGAATGGATGTACCTAAGTTAGATAGTTAGTAAGTGACTTATTCTGTATTTTTATATCAACATTGGCAATTGATTGCAACATCCATGTGCATAATCACTCATTGTCCCACAATTACCCTGTCTTCACCACTACATATGAGCACACAGTAGGGGCTCAATGTGTGTCTTAGTCAAAATTCTCTAGAGAAACTGAACCAGTGATATAGACTTATGATATAGATATGTACATAGAGAAAGAGACAGAGATTTATTTTAAGGAATTCACTCATGTGACTGGGGGAACTGGCAAGTCCAAGATTCATAGGTCAGACAACTGATTAGAGAGTCCTGCCATCATGTATCCTAAAATCTGTAGGTTGCGTAAGAAGAAAAGTGAAGAGAAAGAGTGTTCTGACAAAATATTTATTTGTAATCTAAAACTCACCCTAGGGAAACTCTATTCTTCTCTCAAGAACTTCAACTGATTGACTGAGGCCTGCCCACATTTTGGAAATCAATCTGTCTTTCTTGAGGTGAACTGATTTAATCACATGCAATTACTGTATAACAGCAACTAAAAGGATGGAACATAACAAGAACAACAGCAAACTAGTGTTTTACTAAACAACTGGGTACCAAAGCCTAGCCAAATTGGCACATAAAATTAACCATCGCAGTGTATGAGACATGATCTGGCAGTGTGAGTCTGAGAGCTCTAGTAGCCTCCAGGAAAATCTTTAACCAGAAACCTTTTAGTGTCAGCATTACTAACAGAACTTTTGGACTCTTTAGGGCCTTTATCTGCCCTCCAGTCTCAGCAGGTATCAAGGAACTTCTCCGAACTCAGCACGCATCACAAAAGCCATCCGGATTCAGCA
>NW_006921866.1:3417357-3418632 GCF_000298275.1 Orycteropus afer afer | reverse complement strand
GTCGCTATTCGTATGCAACTCTACATATATATGGCGCCATCTATCAGGAGCATGGGTTCAGAACCGCGGAAGGAAGAGAAATAAAGAACCAGGCGGAAATCCTCTGCTTGTTGTCAGCTGTGACATACCCCCTACAGGGAAGACGGTGAGGGAACCAAGCACTGTAACTCCTGATGTTACAGACCCTCTCTGGAATTTAATGCTAGCAACCTATCAAACACTTAATCGTACTAGCCCTAACCTGACTCAAACTTGTTAGCTATGTTACAATGCAAAACCTCTGTTTTATGAAGCAATAGGCATTAACACCTCTTTCAACTATTCTCATGACCTGAACCCAAAGAATTGCTCTTGGAAAGACCATAAAGTAGGAATTACTATACAACGTGTAACAGGGAAGAGCTTATGCATGGGGAAGCCTCCCAACGCCCAAGAGCGTTGCACCTCATACATTGAAATAAACCCGTCCTTTAATTGGATTATTCCCAGGGAAGGGGGTTGGTAGCTTTGCTTGAAAGCTGAACTTTTACCCTGTTTAAACTTGAAAGTACTCTATCTGTCCTCAGATCATTGTATGATGGTGACTGTCCTGCCCCGAATCCTTTACCACCCAGAAGAAGAGATGTATGTGCAATGGGGCGGAATCAATAGAGAAAGAAGGGAACCACTCACTATAGCTCTTACTCTAGCTACTCTGGTTAGCGTGACAGGGACCGGTCTAGGAATAGCTTCTTTAACAGTACAGAACCAAGGCATGCATTCCCTGAGGGCAGCTATAGACGAAGACCTTGAAAGAATAGAAGACTCTATCTCAAACTTAGAGAAATCCCTAACCTCACTGTCGGAGGTTGTGTTACAAAACCACCGAGGGTTAGATCTCTTACTTCTCCAAAAAGGGGGGGGCTGTGCGCAGCCCTAAAAGAAGAATGCTGCTTCTACGCTGACCACACGGGAGTGGTCCAGGAATCCATGACCAAGGTACGAGAAGGACTTGCCCTAAGAAAACGGGAACGTGAAGCTCAGGAAGGATGGTACGAATCTTGGTTTAATAGCTCCCCGTGGTTAACTACTTTAATATCTACTCTCTTAGGGCCCTTCATAGTCCTTAAAATTATATTAACTTTTGGTCCCTGCATTATAAATAAGCTTATATCTTTTGTAAAAGATCGGGTTAATACTGTACAACTTATGGTTCTGAGGCAGCAATATCAACCTTTATCTCCTGTAATACAACAGGATGATTCCTCGTATATATAACAAGAAAAGGGGGAAATG
>NW_006921866.1:3408196-3416987 GCF_000298275.1 Orycteropus afer afer | reverse complement strand
CCTGGTGCTGCCCCTCCCCATATTGTTCCATAAATTTGTGAGAATATCAGGGCACGGGGTCTTTTGCTTAAGCCACTGACCTGGTAAGGGCAAAGACCCTAACTTAAGTTAGTTAATAAACTTTCCTAGTGCATTTGCATTGTCGTGTGTTGGCATATTCCTCTCTCCTGAGCATCTCCTTTATAGCCTGGGTACAACAGCAGATGTAACATGAAACATCCCAGTTCTATTCACATGTAAATGATTCACAATGTGAGTTTCTGGAGGATATTGATTCTATTTCAATTTAGGGGGAAAAAATGTACTTGTTCTCTAATCCTTGGGATAGGTAAAAAGTTAAATTTCATAGAGGATGCCTTGAGAGACAGTCAAGATGTTGCCTCATTTTGTTCCATCTTTAAGACCATTGGTATGCTCAAGTCCATTGTGACCACTGTGTCTTTTGAGTGTCCTCCAACCTAGGGAGCTCATCTTCCAGCACTATAGCAGACAACATTCTACTATGATCCACAGGGTTTTCATAGGTTAATTTTTAGAAGTAGATCACTAAGTCTTTCCTCTTAGTCTGTCTTAGTCTGGATGCTCTGTTGAAACCTGTCCATCATGGGTGGCTCTGCTGGTGGCATACTTCCAGCATTATAGCAGCATGCAAGCCACCACACTTAAACAAATTGACAAGGAGTGGACAGGGTTGTTAGGAGGACTAAGATCAGTTACATAAAAGAGATAGTACACTGCTTAGCACAGTTTAAGTGCTCACTAAGTATTAGAAACCATGGCAGTGATGATGTATATGAGAAAAACATTCCCCAGGAAGGAATGCAGCCTTACAGGGAGGGATTAAAGAACAAGTCCTCTCTCAAGTACTCCTACAATGACACGTGGTTCTTTAATGATTAAGCAATAACTGTACAATCACAAGCCAGCAACCCTGGTCAGCAGCAAACCCCAGGGTCCCTACTAATACTTTGGAGTCATTTAAATGTTTTTTGGTTTTTAATTGGCAACAAGTTACTAACTCAAGAATTATAAATAAGCTTCCATTTATCTGCATCCAGCTGATCAATATTCACCCAGCATGCTTCAGCTACTAGCATCTCAGAGGAATAAAATAAATTGTCAGTCAGCAGTACAATTTTGTTGTGATGGTGGTGGTAATTTTTTTTTGCTAAATTATTCACCTTCTCAAAAAGCAATTTGATAAATGTTTATTCCTTCATAATACATTCTAACAACCGCTGATTTGTGACCCTCGATGTGAACTGAATTTAAATTGGGAAGGAGGTGAGGGCTGCACGAAAATGCCAAGACAGGACCACAGAAAGCTCTGGGGCTGTTTCTTTCTTGCTCTCTGAGAGCACACAGGCCTCCCAGGGCGTGAGGGCACTAATTGAATTTAAGAGACACAACAAGCACATCCTGAAGAGTCAACACTTACACCCTGGACTTGGCAAGATATTCGGTGCTTCAGCAAAAGGAGCAGCCGGCAGCCAAACCACAGACCTAGGCTTGGAGTTTTGCTGATGCATGGTCCACATATGGGGACAGAGTGAGATAGGAAGGCAGATTCTGAGTGTTTTCTGGACCTGTAAAGCTCTCTGATTGGGAGATGATTTCCGAAAAAATGATAGAACACGCACCCAGGTTATTTTCTTCTTGACATGCCTTCTGAATAAGCCCTTCTTCCATTTAGATGGATTCCCAGTTTGAAGATGAGTAAATGTTTCTTACAGGAAGCTGAGTGGGAAAATGGTACACCCAAGGGATCTCTCTCTTCCGAATGCTTCCCTATCATCTTGACTTTCTGGATGACAAATGACTGAGGGTTTAAACAGTAATTTCCCAAAACATTTAAGAGGATTTAAATTAAGAAGAACTGACGATCCTTGTGCCAGGACCAGCAGGACAGAGTGTTATTTGCCTTCACGCAGGAAAAGTACAGAAGTTAGCACATGATGCTTGGCACTTGGCCTTGCTGTGCAATCACACATACAGAAATTCCCCAGTAAGGCCCAGCACATCCTGACTTTTTTGCTGCCTGTGGCATGAAGCAAACTGCTCAGATTTAGTTTGTTTGAGAGTATGAACTTTTAAGCAATCACACACATTTCCCGTTTTCAAATTCTCTAGCATAAAATGTTCTAGGGAAAGACTCACCATTTTTTTCAAATGTAGCTGCATCCGAGCAGTAAAATTTACTGGTTCTTTTTTTTTTTTTACAACCACCATGTTTCAAGTATATAACTTAAAAATGTTGTAGCAAAATTTATTCCTGAGCTAGGCATGTTACTAAACTCTTGTATTCTTGGTGGCTACTGTTTCACTTGGTGCATCAACCCTTCCTGCTCAACATTTATATTAGGGACACAAATTCAAACAAATAAATAACTGAGAAAAGTTAGTTGGCTTAAGGAGTGCTAAAACCTAGAAAACCAAACTCACTGCCGTCCACTTGGATTCTACTCATAGGGACCCCTTGTTGGGTTTCTGAGGTGGTGTCACTACAGAAATAGATTGCCCAAACTTCCTTCCAAGAAGTGGCTAGTGGATTTGAACCTCCAGCCTTCTGGTTAGCAGACAAATGCTTTAGGCACTAGGCCACCAGAGCTCCTACAATAGTAACTAGTTGCCATTGACTCTATTCCAACTCATGAAGATCTCATGTATGTCAGAGTGGAATTATGCTCCATAGAGTTTTCAATGGCTGGTTTGTTCAGAAGTAGAGTCTGAGTCCTTTCTTCCAAGATACGCTTGCGTGGATTCAAACTTCCAGTCTTTCAGTAAACAGCCAAGATCTTTAGCCATATGTATCACCTAGGCTGTGAGGAGGCAGACCTTCAGACAATCCAGGGGAACCTGGTTTTTTCCTGTACCTCTCCCTGCTGGCATCTTTAGGTCTCAGAAGAAACCACATCTCCCCTCCATCAACTGAGCCTGATGTTTGTTGTTGTTGTTGTTGTTAGAGTCCGTTGAGTCAGTTCCGACACATAGCAATCCTTTGTACAACAGAATGAAACACTGTGTGGTCCTGTGCCATCCTCACAACCAATGTTCAAGCCCATGTTGTAGCCCATTGTCTCAATCCATTTCTTTGAGGGTCTTCCTCTTTTCTGCTGATGCTTTATTAAGCATAGTGTTTTTCTTCAGGGATGGTACTTTCTGATAACATGACCAAAGTACAGGAGACAAAGACCCACCATCTTCACTACTAAAGAGCATTTTGCCTGTACTTCTCCCAAGACAGATTTGTTCATTCTTCTAGCAGTCCATGGTATGTTCAATATTCTTCAGCAATACCATAATTCAAAGGCATCAGTTCTTCTTCTATCTTCCTTATTCATTGTAAAGTTTTCATATGCATATGAGGTGTTTGAAAATACCACAGCTTGGGTCAATTGCACCTTAGCTCTCAAAGTAACATCTTTGCTTTTTTAACACTTTAAAGAGGTCTTGTGAGGCAGATTTGCCCAAGACAATATGTTGTTTGATTTATTTTTCTGCTTTCCTTTTTTTTTATTTCCTAACTTTTAATTTTGATTAAAGTGCAATTTTAAAAAGTAGATTTATTTTACATTCAACAGTTACTATACATTTTGTTTTGCAACACTGATTACAATCCCCACAATATAAGAGCTCTCCTCCCACCTGCTCCCTGTGGTTATCCCTTCCCTGTGTCCTTCTTGCCTAATGTTACTTCCTGCCTAGATTTCTCCCTTTGCAAATACTGCCCTTCTAATCTCCCATGGTTGACTTTCCTTAGGCATGCATCTCCCTGGTATGGTTCCTTAGCTCATAGACCTGTCTATTGTGTGACTGAAAGTTGAGCCATGGGAGTGGATCCAATTCTAGGCCTGAAAGGTGAAGAAGGGCAATAGTCTCAGGAATTTCACCAATCTCTATCTGACCAGTAATCCCATAATTTTTTCTGTTTTTGAGTTTTGTTCCACATTTTTCTCCCACTCTATCCAATTTTGATCTTTCCAAGTGGTTGGTGTTGGTAAGGGACACCAGCTACTCCTTCTGGTCTCAGAGTCATGTAGGCTGAGGTTCCTGTGGTCCATTCATCCCTTAGACTAAATGTTTCCATATGTCTTGTATTTTCTTCACTCTTCTTTGTTCTGATTGCCACTTGAGAGCTTTTAAGACACCAGTAGGACATCTATATCCCCAAGGTAGGACAAGAAGCAATGTTTTTGTATACTATGTTGTGCCAATTGAGTTTAGTGTCCCCCATGACCATGGCCACAAGCACACAGGCCCAGAAACTCATTCTCTCAAGGTACTTAGTTGTGGCTAAGAAGTTATCTTAACTTTGTCACCTGTTAGGTCTACAATGTATAGGAACATTTTTATAGCACATACAAATACACATGTAGGAATGTCATCTGCCATACCTATGCATGGTAATGAGTATATTCCCATACCTGATCTTCTTGCCTGTCTGCCTATGTATCCACTTGTAGATTAGTGTTTGTTATGGATAATGCAGCATTGTATATGTAATAGTATTTATCTTCATTATCTGTACCTCTTATGCATCTCTCTGAGTCTTCCTTTTTCTTAGTGATACTATGCTGATCACACTTTTGTTATATTGCCTTTCTCTTCACCCAAATCAACACATGTTGTTTTGGTTACTTCATGCTGCTCTAACAGAAAATACCACAAATGGAATGGATTTAACAGTTTATTCCCTTATAGTTTGGGAGGCTAGAAGTACAAGTCCAAAGTTCCAGGCTCTCGGAGCTGGGTGAAAACCCTTCAACCTGGGGCTTCACCTCTGCCCCCAGGTCCTGGCCCACTGAAGCTGGAAGATCTCTTCACTCAGACAGCTGCTGGCTGCTGAGGCTGACAAACCCAAGGTCAACAAGTAAAACGGAATCCATATTACCAAACCACATGGCAGGCCATTGATTCAAGTCCATTAGGAATCCCACGAGTGGCAGACAGCATGGCAGGCTGCTGAGTAATGACTCAGCCACATGCAGGATTCAAGAGTGCCAAAAGCTAGAGACCATTCCCAAAGCTTCACCTTATGTAAAGCAAGCAGACCACATCCCTTAAGCAGCTACTCAGCTGCTCAGAGTAGATTCCTCCATGGAGATTATTACCAGTCTCATCATGGGGAATACTACATCCAGCTGCCCAGACACTCAAAGCGAGGCCCAGCCAAGTTGACACATAACCTTAACTACCACTCATATCTCTTAACTAGTCAGCAGTTTTCCTTCCCCTCCCCTCCCATTCCTGGTAACCAACAAAGAAAATTACCTTCCCTGTGTAAACCTTTCCTTGACTTTTTATAATAATACACTCATATAATATTTGTCCTTCAGTGATTGATTTATTTCACTCAGCATAATGTCTTCCAAGTTCCTATATATTGAGAAATGATTAGCAGATTCTTCATTATTCTTTAGTGTTGTACAGTATTCTATTGTGTATATGTATCATAGTTTGGTTATGCATTCTTCTGTTGATGGGCATTTAGGTGAGTTCCATCTCTTTGCTATTGTGAATAGTGTCACATATATCTATTCATATTTTGTATCTCACCTCTTTAGGATATATTCCTAGTGTTGGGATAGCTGGATCAAATGATATTTCCATTTCCAACTTTTTAAGGAAATGCCATACCATTTTCTATAGTTGTACCATTTTACAGTCTCACCAGCAGTGTATGAAATTTCCAATCTCTTCACACCCTCACCAGTATTTGTTGTTTCCTGTCTTCTTGAACTTTGTTATTCTTGCTCTGGTAAATTGATACCTTATATTGTTTCTCTTAGTCTCTAATGGCTAATAATCATGAGCATTTCTTCATGTGTTTGTTGGCTGCCTGAATAACTTCTTTAGTGAAGTGTCTGTTCATGTCCTTTGCCCATTTTTTATTTGCATGTTTTACCTTTTTGATGTTGAGGTGCTGAAGTTTTCTATAAATTTTAGACATAAGCTCCTTGTCAGAATTGTCATTGCCAAATATTTGTTTTCCCCGATCTGTAGATTCTTTGTTTACTCTTTTGGAGAAGTCTTTTGATCTGTACAAGAATTTAACTTTTAGAAGGTCCTGGTCATCTAGTTTATCTTCTGCTCTTTGTACACTTTGGGTTATGTTTGATAGTCTGTCTATGCCATAAAACAGTTTTCTCCTATTTTATCTTTGATAAACTTAAAAATTTTGGGTTTTACTTTTAGGTTTTTGATCCATTTTGAGTTCATTTTTGTGTGTGGTGTGAGGTATGGATCTTGTTTCATTATTCTGCAAATGGATATCCAGATTTACCAGCATCATTTGTTAAAGAAGCTGTCTCTACCTATTTAAAGGATCTCAGCAATTTGTCAAAGATCAGCTATCCATAGGTAGATGGATCTATGTCTCTATTCTTAATTCTGTTCCACCGCTCGACACATCTGCTGTTGTACCAATACCAGCTGTTTTGACCATGGCATCTGCATATCAGGTTTTGAGATTGGGGAATGTGAGATCTCCTGCTTTGTTTTTCTTCTTCAGTATTGTTTTCCTTATCCAAAGGCTCTTTTCTTTCCAAATAAAATTAGTGATTGGTTTTCCCATGTCCTTATAGAATGTTGATGGAATTTGGATTGAGATTGCATTGAATCCATAGACTACTTTGGTAGTTGTGGTAGTTAAGTTTGTCTGTCAACTTGGCTGGGCCTGGTTGAGTGGCTGGGCAGCTGGATATAGTATACCCATGTTGAAACTGGTATTCATCTCCATGGTGGAATCTACTGTGAGCAGCTGAATAGCTGCCCTAGGGATGTCGTCTGCTTCCTCCACCTAAGGAGAAGCCTTGGGGAATGGTCTCTAGCTTATGGCATGCTTGAACCTTGCATGTAGCCATGTCATTGTTCAGCAGTCTGTCATACTCTGCCAACCGTGGGACTTCCAATGGACTTGAATTAATGGCCTGCCATGTGGTTTGGTAACATCAGGACTGTATACTTTTACTTGTCAATCTTGGGCTTATTAGCCTCAGCAACCAGCAGCTGTCTAAGGCTTCAGTGGGCTGGGCTGAAGCCCAAAGCTGAGGGGCTTTCACCCAGCCCCTAGATCCTGGCACTTTGAACTTGGACTTAAAGACTTCAAATTGTAAGAATAAACTCCTATTTGTTAAAGCCATTCCATCTGTGGTGCATTCTTGACAGAGCAACACTAGGTAACCGAAACAGAATGTGGTACCGAAAGAGTGGAGTGCTGCTCTGATGGATACCTAAAATGTGGAAACAGGAGTGGAGTGCATCCTTGCCCCAAGACACCAGCACAGAGACCCTAACATGTGGCGTGAGAGATGGCAGCAGCAGAGTCAAGAGACTGACAGAGAGATACCATCAGAGAGACAAGTATGAGAGATGGCAATAGCAGAGACCAGAGACTGGCATGAGGCAGAACAGCCTTACCAGCCAATGGAGGAGAAAGCTTGATATCTGGTGGAGTGGATTGCCTTCTGGAATTAATTAGTAGAAGAGACCAGCACAAAATGCAGTAACAGGTTGGCCAGCCCACCAAGCAAGAAAGCTGAGTGTTTTTGGAGCAGGAAAATTTCTCACAGAGTGGGTTGCCTTTGGCATTAATCGACAAAAGTGGAGAGACCAAGGAAAGGGGAAGCAGAGCTGCCTCAGCCTCACAGGTTAGGAGCATGGCCTCCAGGTGTGGAACTATCATAGCTCCCTAGGTTTCAAAGAGTTAGACCATCACCAACTTGATTCTGGAGCGTGTGGCTGCTCGTTCATATGGGCCACTGGGATGGAGCCATAGCCACTGCCCAAGAGAGAGGGGAAAGGGCTACTATACCCAAGAGATAGAGGAATGGGGCCCACTAGACCAAGGGGGTGAGGTCACCATTCAGGATCTAGGGGATTAGAGCTACTCTGTGAAGCAGATCTGTACAAATGTCACCCATTGAAGATCTGTATAGGTGCCAAATTGGCAAAGGGTGGAATTGTGGTAGTTAAGTTTGTGTGTCAACTTGGCTGGGCCTGATTGATTGGATGGGCAGCTGGATGTAGTATTCCCCATGATGAGACTGGTAATCATCTCCATGTTGGAATCTACTGTGAGCAGCTGAATAGCTGCCCTAGGGATGTTCTCTGCTTTCTGCATATAAGGAGAAGCCTTGGGGAATGGTCTCTAGCTTATGGCATGCTTGAGCCCTGCATGTAGCCATGTCATTGTTCAGCAGCCTGCCATGCTCTGCCAACCTTGGGACTTCCAATGGACTTGAATTAATGGCCTGCCGTGTGGTTTGGTAACATCAGGACTGTATCCTTTTACTTGTCAAACTTGGGCATGTCAGCCTCAGCAGCTGGCAGTTGTCTAAATGAAGAAAAGCCTCTAGCTCCATTGGGCCAGAAGCAGGAAGCAGAGCTGAAGCCCAAGGTCAAGGGGCTTTCAACCAGCCCCTAGAGCCTGGCACTTTGAACTTGGACTTAAAGTCTTCAAATTGTAAATAAACTCCTGTTTGTTAAAGCCATCCCATTTTTGGTATATTCCTATCAGAACAGCACTAGGTAACCAGAATGGCAGTGTTGACATTTTCACAATGTTCAGTCTTCCTATACATGAACATGGCACTTTCTCTTTTTTATGTAGGTCTCACATAGTTTCTTGTAGGAGTATTTTATTGTTTTCTTTGTATAGGTCTTTTGTGTCCCTGGTAAGATTTCTAAGTATTTACGAGAGGTCTCCAACAGCAGGACAAACTTGTCTGTCGGTTTGTCCTACTGTGGTGACATGTAGACGTGAGTTTTGAGGCTGAGCCTCTGGTGTTAA
>NW_006921866.1:3385796-3405226 GCF_000298275.1 Orycteropus afer afer | reverse complement strand
ATAGCAGGGATTGTGGGGCTGGTGCGGGATCGGGCAGTGTTTCGTTCTGCTGTGCATGGGGTCGCTATGAGTCGGAAATGACTCGACGGCACTTAACAACAACAACAACATTGTAAATTTTATTGTTTTCCTTATTTCCTTTTCAGAGATCTCCCTGTTGATGTACAAGAATCCAGTTGATCTTTGTATGTTAATCTTGTATCCTGCCATTTTGCTGAATCTTTCCATTAGGTCCAGTACTTTTCTTGATGAGTCTCTTGGGTTTTTACATATAAGATCGTTTCATCTGCAAATAGAGATTGTTTTACTTCTTCTTTGCCAATTTGGATGCCTTATATTTCTCTTTCCTGTCTTATTGCCCCGGCTAGGACTTTTAATGCAATTTAAATAGAAGTGGTGATAGAGGTCATCCTTGTCTAGCTCCTGTTCATAAGGGGAATGCTTCGAGTCTCTCTTCATTGAAAATGATGTTGGCTGTTGGTTTTGTATATGTGGACTTTATTATGTTAGAAAATTTTCCTTCTATTCTTTTTCTGGGAGTTTTTATCAGGAATGGGTGTTGGATTTTATTAAATGCTTTTTCTGCATTGATTGATATGATCATATTGTTCTTTTCCAGTGTTTTATTTATGGATTATGTTGATTGTTTTTCTGATGTTGAACCATCCTTGCATACTTGGTTTGAATTCCACTTGTTCATAGTATTTTTTCCATATATTGTAGGATTCCATTGGCTAGGATTTTTTTAATTTTATTTTTAAGATTTTTGCCTCTACGTTTGTGAGGGTTAATGTTCTCTAGCTTTCTTTTTTAGTGGTGCCTGTACCTGGTTTTGTTATCCAAGTTACACTTGCTTCATTGTGTCCCAAAGGTTTTGGTATGTTGTATTTTCATTCTTGTTTGTTTCTAGGAATTTTTTATTTCATAATCTATTTCTTCTGTTACCCAGTAGTTTTGGCCTGGGAGTTATTCAGTTTCCATGCATTTTACTTTTTTCTCCCTTGGTATTCCTATTATTGAGTTCTACTTTTACAGGACAGTGATCAGAGAAGATGCTTTGTAGTACTGTGTTTTTAAATTTATAGTCTAACATATGGTGGATTCTGGTGAAGTATCCATGTGCACTAGAAAATTATTTGTATTCTGATTTTACTGAGTGGAATGTTCTCTATATGTCTATGGGGTCAAGTTGGTTCATGGTATTGTTGAGATCTTTGATATTTTTGTTGAGTTTTTTTCTAGTTATTCTGTCCTTCATGAAGCATAGTGATAAATTATCCTACTACTGTTGTAAAATTGTCTATTTCTCCTTTCAATTCACTTAATGTTGGCTTTATATGTACTTGAGTGCCTTCATTGGGTACACAGACATTTATTATGGTTATGGTTAACAACTCTTGGTCAATTGACCCATTTATCATCATATAATGCCCTTCCATCTATATTATGCTGGTTTTCACCTCAAAGTCTATTTTATCAGAAATTAATATTGCCATTGCTCTTTTTCAGTTGCCATTTGTTTGGTATATTTTTTCCAATCCTTGATTTTTTATTTATTTTTATCTTTATGTCTAAGATGAGTTTCTCATATACAGCAGGTTAATGGGTCTTGTTTTCTTATCCATGCTGACCCTCTCTTACTCTTGATTGGTACATTTAATCTATTAATGTTCAGTGTTATTATGAATAGGTATGAATTTACTCCACCACTTTTCTGTCAGTTTGTCATACTGCATGTTGCTGTGAGGATAGAGGTTAAACTAACAGTATTTCAAGTACCAACAGGGACAACCATGGTGGAAAGGTTTCAGCTGAGCTTCCAGACCAAGACAAGCTAGGAAGAAGGACTGGGCCATCAACTTCTGAAAAAATTGGGCAATGAAAACCTTATGAATAGCAGTGGAACATTGTCTGATATAGTGCTGGAAGATGAGCCCCTCAGATTAGAAAGCACTCAAACTAAGACTGGGAAAGGGCTGACTTCTCAAAGTAGAGCCAAGTTTAATGACATGGATGGAGTTAAGTTTTTGGGACCTTCATTTGCTGATGGGGTACAATACAGAATGGGAAGAAACAGAAGATCTATCCTGAAATATAGTTGACAATGATAGTATAATATCCATATTCCTACAAGAAAGATAAGTTACTACTACCACTATACAAATTTACTTCTCAACCACAAAAGACAAAGATGAAGAAATTGTAGATTTTTACCAATTCTATAGTCTGAAATTTATCAAACATGTAACCAAGATGTATTGATTAAAATTAGCGATTGGAATGCAAAAGTTAGAAACAAAAAAGAATCATTTGTAGTTAGAAAATATGGCCTTGGAGATAGAAATGACACTGGATATCACATGGTAGTATTTTGTAAAACCCACAACTTATTCATTACAAAGGCTTTTTTCCAACAACACAGCTGCTATTCACATGGGCTTTGCCAGATGGAATACACAGAAATATGATTGACTGTATCTGTGGAAACAGGAGATGGATAAGCTCAATGTTGTTATTACTGTTGTTGTTAGGTGCTGTTGAGTCATCTCCAACTTATAGCGACCTTATGTACAACAGAACAAAACACTGCCCAATCTGTGCCAACCTCACAATCCTTGCCATACATAAGTCCATCATTGCAGCCACTGTGTCAATCAATCTTGTTGAGGGCCTTCCCCTCTTTTGTTGACCCTCCACTCTACCAAGCATGATATCCTTCTCCAAAGAATGGTCCCTTCTGACAACATGACCCAAGTAGGTGAGACAAAGTCTGGTCATTCTCTCTTCCATGGAGCATTCTGGCTACACTTCTTCCAGGACAGATTTGTTAGTTCTTTAGCAGTCCATGGTAATTTCAGTAGTCTTCAACAATATCACAATTCAAAAGTATCAACTCTTCTTCTGTCTTCCTTATTTGTTGTCCAGCTTTCACATGCATGTTAGGTGATTGAAAATACCATGGCTTGAGTTAGGCACACCTTAGTCTTCAAGGAAACGTCTTTGCTCTTCAGCACTTGAAAGAGGTCTTTTGCAACAGATTTATCCAATGCAATACATCGTCTGATGTCTTGACTGCTGCTTCCATTGGTGTCAATAATAGAACCAAGTAATATGAAGTCTTTGACAACTTCAGTCTTTTCTCCATTTATCATGATGTTGTTTATTCGTCCAATTGTGAGGATTTTTGCTTTCTTTATATTGACTTGTTATCCATACCATATACTGTAGTCTCTAATCTTCATCATAAAGTGCTTCAAGTCATCCTCACTTTCATCAAGCAAAGTTGTGTCATCTGCATATCCCAGGTTGTCATTGACCTTTCCCCTTCCTGATGACACATTCTTCTTCATATAGTCCAGCTTCCCAGATTATTTGCTCAGCATACAGATTGAGTAAGTATGGTGTAATGATAGAACTTGGATCCATTCCCTTCCTGATTTTAAACCATGCAGGATGCTCTTGTTCTGCTTGAACTACAGCCTTCTGGTCTATGTACAAGTTCCTCATGAGCACAATGAATTGTTCTGAAATTCTCATTCTTCTTAAGTTATCCATAGTTTGTTATGGTCCACACAATCAACTGCTTTTACATCTTCAATAAAACATAAATAAACATCTTTCCAGTATTCTTTGCTTTGAGCCAAGATCCATCTCATATCAGCAATGATATCCTGTGTTTCACATAGTCTTCTGAATGCAGCTTGCATTTCTGGAAGTTCTCTGTCAATATACTGCTGCAACTTTTTTAAATTACTTTCAGTAAGATATTACTTGTATATGATATTAATGATATTTTTGGTAATCCAATCTGTGGGATCCCCTTTCTTTGGAATAGGTACAAATATTGATCTCTTCCAGTCAGTTGGCCAGGTAGCTGTCTACCAAATCTTTTGGCATAGCCAAGTCACTGCCTCCAGCAGGGCATGTTTGTTGAAATATCTCAATGGGTATTCCATCAATTCCCAAAGCCTTGGTTTTCGCCAATGCCTTTAGAGCAGCTTTGACTTCTTCCTCCAATCATATTTGTTTTGATCATATGCCACCTCCTGAAATGGATGAACATCTACTAATTATTTTTGGTACAGTAACTCTGTATATTCCTTCCATCTTCTTTTGATGCTTCCTGCATCATTCAATATGTTGCCCATAGAATCTTTCAATATTGCAACTCGAGGCTTAAATTTTTCCTTCAGTTCTTTCAACTTGAGAAATGCCAAGTGTGTTCTTCCCTTTTGGCTTTCCAAATCCATGTCTTTATACATTTCATTATAGTAATTGTCTGGGTCTGGTCGAGCTGCCCTTTGAAATCTTCTATTCAGCTCTTCCATCGTGTCATTTCTTCCACTTGTGTTAGCTCCTCTCCATTTGAGGGCAAGTTTCAGAGTCTCTTCTGACATCCATTTTGGTCTTTTCTTCCTTTCTTCTCTTTTTAATGATCTTTTTCTTTCTTCATGGATCATGTTCTTAATGTCATTCCACAATTCCTCTGGTTTTCCATCATTGATGTTCAATGCATCACATCTATTCTTTAGATGGTCTCTAAATTCAGGAGGGATGTATTCAAGGTTATATTTTGACTCCTGTGGACTTCTTTTAATTGCCTTCAGCTTCAACTTGAACTTGCATATGAGCAGTAAGTCAGCCCAGGGACCAGTGGAGGTGGGTGTTTGTGTGCATGGAGCACCCCAGGCACAGGCCACAGTAAGCCAACCCTAGGACCAGCAGAAGGTGGGTGTTTGTCCAAGGGGCAGGCCAGGTAAGCGACCAGGTTGGGAGAGACCAGGATATGAACAGAGCAGTTTAGAAAGTTAGGGGAGAGAAACTTGTCTGTTGGTTTGTCGAACTGTGGTGGCTTGAGTGTTGCTATGAGGCTGGAGGCTATGCCACTAGTGTTTAAAATGCCAGTGGGGTTACCTATAGTGGACAGCTTTCAGCAGAGCTTCCAGACTAAGGCAGACTCAGAAGAAGAGAAAGGCCTTCCACTTGTCAAAGAATTGGCCAGTGAAAACCTTATGAATAGTAGTGAAGCATTGCCTGAAATATTACTGGAAAACTTTAACAACAGCCCTGAAACATTGTGTGATATAGTACCAGAAGACGAACCCCTCAGGTCAGAAGGCACTCAAAATATGACTGGGGAGGAGCTGCCTCCTCAAAGTAGAGCCAATCTTGATGTGGATAGAATAAAGCTTTCAGGACCCCTCCCCCCTTTAATGACATGGCACATCTTGAGATGAGAAGAAGCAGCTGCAAACATCCACTAATGATCAGAACATGGAATGTACAAAGTATGAATCTAGGAAAACTGGAAGTTTTCAAAAATGAAATGGAATGCCTTAACATTGATATCCTACACGTTGTTGTTGCTGTTGTTATGTGCCGTCGAGTCGGCCCCAACTCATAGCAACCCCTTCTTGGGTTTCTGAGGTGGTATCACTACAGAAGTATGATTGCCCAACCTTCCTTCCCAGGAGTGGCTGGTGGGTTTGAACCACCAGTCTTGTAGTCAGCAGTCAAGTGCCTTAGGCAATATGCTACCAGAGCTCCTTAGTGAGCTGAAATGTCCTGGTTTGGCCATTTTTAATCAGATGAACACATGATCTGCTATGCTGGGAATGACAAATTGAAGAAGAATGGCATGGCACTCATCATCACAAAGAATGTATCAATATCTATCCTGAAGTACAATATTGTCAGTGATAGGATAATATCCATATGCCTACAAGGAAGACCATTTAATACTACTATTATTCAAACCACCAAAGCCAAAGATGAGAAAATTGAAGATTTTTGCCAACTTCTGCAGTCTGAAATTAACCAAACATGCACTCAAGATGTTTTAATTATCATTGGTATTGGAATTCAGAAGTTGGAAACAAAGAAGAATCACCAGTACTTGGAAAATATGGCCTTGGTGATAAAAATGACGGTGTCATTTTAGAATTCTGGAATATCAACGACTTATTCATCACAAATATCTTTTTTCCACAACATAAGTGGTGTCTCTACATGTGGACTTTCCCAGATGGAGTACACAGGAATAAGATTGACTGAATGTGTGGCAAGAGGCAATGGAAAAGCTCAATATCTTCAGCCAAAACAAGACCAAAGGGTAACTGTGGAACAGACCATCAACTGAAGCTGAAGACAATTAAAACAAGTCCACAAGAACTAAAATGTGACCTTGATTATATCCCTCCTGAATTTAGAGACCATCCAAAGAACAGATTTGATTCATTGAAAACCAGTGACCGAAAACCAGAGTAATTGTGAGATGACATCAAGAACATCATCCATGAAGAACACAAAAGGTCATTAAAAAGACAGGAAAGGAAGAAAAGATCAAAATAGATGTCAGAAGACTTTGAAACTTGCCCTTGAATGGAGGGTAGATAAAGTAAATAGAAGAATCAACAGGATAAAAGAGCTCAACAGAAGATTTCAAAGAGCAGCTTGTGACAACAAAATCAATTATTACAATGAAATGTGCAAAGACCTGGAGTTAGAAAACCAAAAGGGAAAAACACTCTTGTCATTTCTCAAGCTGAAAGAACTGAGGAAAAAATTTAAGGCTCGAGTTGCAATATTGAAAGATTCCATGGCAAAATGTTGAATAATGCAGGAAATGTCAAAAGAAGATGGAAGGAATACATATACAGAAAATAATTGGTATATGATCACCCATTTCAGGAAGTGGCATATGATCAAGAACCAATGGTATTGAAGGAAGAAGTTGAACCTGCACTGAAGGAATTGATGAAAAACAAGGCTCCAGGGATTGATGGAATACCCATTGAGATGTTTCAGCAAATGAATGTCATGCTGGAGGCACTGAACCAACTATGCCAAGAGATTTGGAAGACAGCTACCTGGCCAACTGACTGGAAGAGATCCATATTTTTAACCCATTCCAAAGAAAGGTGATCCCACAGAATGTGGAAATTATAGAACAATAAAATTGATAACACATGCAAATAAAATCTTACTAAAGATAATTCAAAAATAGCTGCAGCAGTATATTGACAGAGAGAACTTCCAGAAATGCAAGCTGGATTCAGAAGGGGATGTGGAGCGAAGGATATCATAGCTGATGTGAGATGGATTTTGGCTCAAAGCAAAGAATAACAGAAAGATTGTTACTTGTGTTTTATTGACTATGCAAAGACATTCGATTATGTGGATCATAACAAATTGTGGATAATATTGAGGAGAATGGGAATTCCAGAACACTTAATTGTACTCATGAGGAACCTGAATATAGACCAGGAGTCTGTGCTTCTAACAGAACAAGGGGATACTGCATGGTCTAAAACCAGGAAGAGAGTATGTCAGGGCTGTATCCTTTCACCATCTGTTTGCTGAGCAAATAATCTGAGTAGCTGAACTATTTGAAGAAGAACATGGCATCAGGATTGGAGGAAGGCTCATTAACAACCTGAGATATGCAGACAACACAACTTTGCTTGCTGAAAGTGAAGATGACTTGGAGCACTTAGTGTGAAGAATAGAGACTACAGTGTGCAGTATGGATTACACCTCAATACAAAGAAAACAAAAATCCTTGCAATTGGACCAATAAGCAGCATCATGATAAATGGAGAAAAGATTTAAGTTGTCAAAAACTTCATAATACTTCGTTCTATAATCAACACTAATGGAAGCAGCAGTCAGGACATCAAAAGACGTATTGTATTGGGCTAATCTGTTCTAAAAGATTTCTTTCAAGTGCGGAAGAGCAAAGATGTCTCCTTGAAGACTAAGGTGCACGTATCCCAAGTCATGGTATTTCCAATCACTTCACATGTATGTGACAGCTGGACAGTGAATAAGGAAGACTGAAGAAGAGCTGATGCTTTTGAGTTGTGGTGTTGGCAAAGAATGATGAAAGTACCGTGGACTGCTAAAGAACTAACAAATCTGTCCTGGAAGAAGTGCAGCCGGAAGCTCCTTAGAAATGAGACTGGCCAGACTTTTTCTCACTTACTTTGGACATGTTGTCAGAAGGGACTATTCTCTGGAGAAGGATGTCATGCTTAGTAAAGTGGAGGGTCAATGAAAGAAGGGAAGGTCTTCAGCAAGATGGATTGATATGGTGGCTGCAGTGATGAGCTCAGGTATAGTAGAGATCATGAGGTTGACACAGGACTGGGAAGTGTTTTGTTCTGTTGTACATAATGTCTCTATGAGTCAGAGACAACTCAGTTGCACATAACAACAATAGGCCATATTTTCTAACTACTGGTGATTTTTCGTTGTTTCCAACTTTTGCATTCCAATCACCAGTGATAATCAATAGATCTTGATTATATGTTTAATCAATTTCATACTGCCGAAGTTGGTAAAAATTATTTAATTTCCCCATCTTTGGCTTTGGTAGATACTGGGTAAATATGAATAATAGTAGTATTAACTGGTCTTACTTGTAGGCATATGGATATTATCCTGTCACTGACAGCATTGTACTTCAGGATCTTAATACAATCTTTGTGAGAATCAATGCCATCCCATTCCTCTTCAATTTGTCATTCCCAGCATAGTAGATCATATGGTTGTCTGATTAAAAATGGCCAAAACTAGTCCATTTTAGCTCACTAATGCCTAGGATATTGACCTTTATGTGTTCCATTTCAGTTTTGACAACTTCCAATTTTCTTAGATTCATACTTTGTACATTCCTCATTCTGATTATTAATGGATATTTGCAGTTGTTTCTTCTCATCTTGAGTCATGACACATCAGCAAATGAAGGTCCCAAAAGCTTTACTCTGTCCACATCATTAAGGTCAGCTCTCCTCTGACGAGGCAGCTCTTCCCCAGTCTTATTTTAAGTGCCTTTCTACCTGAAAGGCTCATCTTCTGGCATTATATCAGACAATGTTTCAGGGCTATTGACAAAGTTTTTCAGTAATATATCAGACAGTTTTTCACTTCTATTCATAAGGTTTTCAATGGCCAATTCTTTGAGAAATGAATGGCCTCTTCCTTCTTCCAAGTCTCTCTTAGTCTGGAAGTTCCATTGAAACCTGTTCACCATGGGTAACCCTGCTGGCATTTGACACACTGATAGCATAGCCTCCAGCATCACAGCAACACGCAAGCCACCACAGTATGTCAAACTGACAGACAAGTTTGCCTCCCTTGGTTTTTCCAAACTGCTATGCTCAATTCCTGGTATCCCTCAGGTGCTCCAAACCTGTCACATTGCCTAGTGTCCTTCCTGGTGCTCCTCATCCACTCCAAACCCACTCAGTATCATCTGTCAAAACAAGACCAGGAGTTGACTGTGGAACAGATCATAAATTGCTCATATACAAGTTCATGATTAAGCTGAAAAAAATTAAAACAAGTCCATGAGAGCCAAAATACAACTTGGATCATATTCTACCTGAATTACAGACCATTTGGAGAATAGATTTGATGCATGGGACACCAATGACCAAAGAGCAGATGAGTTGTTAGTTGTGGAAACAAGAGTGGAATGCATCCTTGACCCTAGATCCCTGCACTGAGATACCACCCATGAGACACTGGCAGAGAGACACCAGGAGAAAAACCAGCATGAGAGATACTAACAGAGAGACCAGCATGAGACACAGCAGTAGCAGAGCCCAGAGACTGGCATGAGACAGTGACACCTTTACCAGCGCAAGGAGGAGAAAGCTGGATGCCATTGGGTAGGCAGCTTCCTGGCTGAGTGGGTTGCCTGCAGGCATTAATTGGTAGAAGAGACCAGCATGAGATGGAGTAGCAAGTAGGCCAGCCCACAGAAGAAGAAATCTAAGTGTCCTCTGGGCAGGAAGATTCCTGTTGGAGTGGGTTGCCCTTGGGCATTAACTGGCAAAAATGGAGAGACCAAGGAAACTAGAAGCAGAGCTCCCTCAGCCTCAAGAGTAGGACCATGGCCTTTGGAGGTGGAACCACCACAGCCTCCTAGGTTTAAAATAGTCAGACCTTCACCAGCTTGGTTCTGGAGTGTGGGGCTGCTCATTCATGTGGGCCAGTGGGATAGAGCCATAACCACTGCCCAAGAGGGGGTAGGGCTGCCATGCCCAAGAGGTACAGAAACAGGTCCCATCAGGCCAAGGGGGGTGAGGCCATCACTCAGTGGAACTAGGGGACTAGAGCCACCCAGTGAAGGAGATCTGTACAGATGCAACCCAATGAAGATCTGTATAGATGCCAAGTTGACAAGGGGTGGAATTGTGATAGTTAAGGTAGTATGTCAACTTGGCTGGACCTGGTTGAGTGGCTGGGTAGCTGGATGTAGTTATTCCCCATGGTGAGACTGGTAATTAACTATATGGTGGAATCTACTGGGGCAGCTCAGTAGCTACTTTAGGAATGTGGGCTGCTTCCAGTACATAAGAAGTAACTTTGAGGAAGGTCTCCAGTTTTTTGGCATGCTTGAACCCTGCATGTAGCCAAGTGTTCAGCAACCTGCCATGCCCTGCCAACCTTGAGACTTCTGTACTTGAATTAGTAGCCTGCCATGTTATTTGGTAACATTGGGACTGTGCCTTTTTACTTGTCAACCTTGGGTTTGTCAGCCTCAGTAGCCAGCAGCTGTCTGAGTGAAGAAAAGCCTCCAGCTTCAGTGGGCTGGGAGCAGGAGGCTGAGCTGAAGCCCAAGGTTGAGGGGCTTTCACCCAGCCCTTAGAGCCTGCCACTTTGAACTCATACTTAAAGCTTCCAAAGTGTAAGAGAATAAACTCCTGTTTGTTAAAGCCATTCCACTTGTGGTATTTCTGTTAGAGCAGCACTAGGTAACCAAACATTTGAAAGAGAGAGAGAGTCTTTTGAATTCCTTTTCAGATAGCTCTATTATCTTTTCTTCCTCACAAAGGTTTCCTAGTTCTTTATTTTGATCACTTGCTTCCACTATCTTATCCCATTTCTTTGTTTGAATTGAAGTTGTCTGTTGTCTCTAAGATACAAAAAAATTTGTTTTTATTTATTGTTTATGTGCTGATTTCTTTCACCCTGTTTTTTTGTTTTGCTTTGTTTAAATATGTCCAGATGGTTGGGGCAGGCATAAGTCTTTGTTTATTAACTTGAGTGTACTGGGGCACACCCCACCTGTCTCCAGGTTGGTGGAATAATTGCTGGGAAAGTGGACGCTGGTCTTTGTTATGAACAGGAGCAGCAGCAGGTGTAATGAGCAGGTGTTGTCTGCAATCCATCACTGATCCAGGGGTGCCGGAGCCAGTGGTGGTTCCTTTCTGTTGAGTGAGGTGGTTGATGTAGTAGATATTGCTGACCAGTGAGCAGTTAATGTCCTCTTCCCTTGAATTCCCCCTAAACTGTCTACACTGTGTATTTATCATTGGGTGGATTCTGTGAAGTTTCTTCTCATCTACATCTGATGTCTCTGTGCTTAAAATAGCAACCTTTTGGCCAGTCCTAACTTCTATGCTTCTATGGTCACTGACCTCAATCTGTCTCCTTTTCCATTCAGTGCTCAATCTAATTCTTTGTCCTCTCATTTGATGTTCAGAGTAACAGAATCATTATTTGTATCTGTATCACTCAGTTTTTCTGGGTCCCTGTTATAGAGGGATTTGGCAGCGAATATTAGCAGGGTACCATCTTGTCTCTGTCATCAATTTTTTTTTTTTTCTTGATGTCTTAACAGTTGCTTGCATGAGTGTTGATTGTGGATCCTTGATAATGTCAGGCTTTTCCCCATTTATCATGATGTTGTTTATTGGTCCAGTTATGAGGATTTTTGTTTTATTTATGTTGAGGTGTAATCCATACTGAAGGCTGTAGTCTCTGCTTTTCATCAGTAAGTGCTTCAAGTCTTCCTCATTTTCAGCAAATAAGGTTGTGTTATCTGCATATCACAGGTTGTCAATGAGACTTCCCCCAATCTTGATGCTCCATTCTTCTGTACATAGTCCAATTTCTTGTATTATTTATCAGCTTACTGATTGAATAAGTACGGTGAAAAGACACAACCCTGATGCACACATTTCCTGATTTGAAATCATACCAACATCCCCTTGCTCTCTTTGAACGACTGCCTCTTAGTGTATGTACAAATTCTGCATGAGCACAATTAAATATTCTGGAATTCTTGTTATTCACAATGTTATCCATATATTGTGATCCTCACAATTGCATGCTTTTGTATAGACAATAAAACACAGGTAAACTTCTTTGTGGTAGACTCTGCTTTCAGCCAAAATCCATCTGACATCATAATGGTAACCCTTATTCTATGTCCTCTTCTAAATCCAGCTTGAATTTCTGGCAGTTTCTTGTCAATATATTTCTGCAACCATTTTTTAACTATCTTCAGCAAAATTTTACTTGCATGTGATGTTAATGACATTGTTCAATAATTTCCACAGTCTCTTGGATCACTTTTCTTTGGAATGAGCACATATATTGATCTTTTCCAGTATATTGGTTGAGTACCTGACTTTCAATTTTTTTGGCATGGATGAATTAGTGCTTCCAGCTTTGCACCCATTTGTTGGAATATCTCAACTGATACTCCATCAATTATTGGAGCCTTACTTTTTGCCAACGATTTCAGCGCAGCTTGGACTTCTTCCTGCAGTACCATTGGTTTTTGATCATATACTACTTGCTGAAATGGTTGAACATGGACCAACTATTTTTGTTACACTCACTCTGGGTACTCCTCCCATCTCGTTTTGATGTTTCCTCTATCATTCACCATTTAACCCATATAATCCTGCAATATTGCCAAGTAAAGATTTGAATTTTTCTTCAGTTCTTTCAGGTTGAGAAATGCTAAGTGTTTTTCTTCCCTTTTGGTTTTCTAACTCCCAGTCGTTGTACATTTCATTATAATACTGTACTTTGTCTTCTTGAACTGCCCTTTGAAATCTTGTGTTCAGGTCTTTTGCTCCATCATTTCCTCCATTGTTCATCTTATAGAGTAGACTAATCATGAAACCAATACAGAATAAAATAGAGTTACGAGATGGAGAGAGTCCTTCATCCTCTAACATCATTTGAGCCTCTGGATTTAACTGTAACTTTGAGCAGGGCAATAAAAAGTCCTACCAAAAGAAAAAGTAATGAAGATAAATCAGTCACCTGACTCAAGAGTGAAAAGTTAAAACAAAACATTTATTTACTGTTTGTGAGGGAAGTTCCAGAGGAGATACAAAATGGATTAGGGCAGTAGTCAGACACAGTACAAAGTATTCAATAAATAGGAGCTCTGAGTCAGGTGCTGTTCAAAAACTTTACATTCATTAACTCATTTAAATTTCACAACCCTATGAGGTAGGTCTTATCATCATCCTTATTTTATAGACAAATGAACTAAGCTTCATAGAGATAAATAGCTCAAGGTCATAAGATTAAAAAGTGATAAAGCTAGGAATCAAAATCTTATATTCCATAAAACTCAGTAATACAGATCTCATTCCTACTGTTATAATATCCTGGAAAATATTTCCTCACAGAAAACATTGGTGCAAGAAAGTGGTCTAGAGTTTCTCTATGATGTTGCGTTTGATACAACTGGTTGTTTCATTTACTTGAAAGATAATAACTTTTCTAAACTGAAGGTTTGACCTAGTCTGCTTTTTCATAATCTGAAGATAATAAAACTGATATTGGGGCCACTGCTGACCTCTACGGAGCCTCCAGGCAAATGCAGCCCTGGGGCAAGGCTGATGGTCACATTCACTCTCTGAGCTGATGCTTTTGTGCGGTGCACCAACTGCATAACCAGACAGAGCAGCCCTGAATAAACCCCAAGCGAGTTCAAAGAATGGCTCAGAATCAGAGCCCTGGAGCAAAGCAAGAACCACAACTAAGTTCTTCAAATGTCTATAACATAATAAGGGACAGTTCAACTTCCTGATAGATCTGTCACTCTTTTCACCCTAATCTGTTCCTCACTCTCTCAGTGCCACAAATACTTGGCACCACTCACTTTTTTTTTTTTTTTTTTTTTTTACCCTGGTTAACTATAAGGAATTAAAGCAGCACGTGGTGATAGATTGATTTAGGACTTTGTTGTGAGATGTTAGTTCCATCTGATCCTTCTGTTATTTTTATGTTACTTGTATGGATCCATCTACTCCACTGGATTATTGACACATTAACTGAATAAATAACAGGTCTTACTGAGCCTAGCCTCACTGCCTAGGCTCTCAGACTTTTGAAAACAAGGCACACACTATGGGGAACCAAAGACAACAATAACAACAGTAAACAAACTCATTGCCATCCAATTGATTCCAATTCATAGTGACCCTATAGGACATGGTATAACTCCCCCATATGGTTTCTAAGGCTGTAATCTTTTTTGTAAGCTGACTGCCACATCTTTCTCCTGCAGAGCAGCTGATGGGTTCACTGACCTTTTGGTTATCAACCCATCACTTAACTGCTCCTCCACCGGGGCTGCCAAAATAATGTGGACACTATGGTTTCCCCTGCTGGTTAACGGGGAGCTTGTGGAGCTCATTGGTGCTGTAGCTGTGATGTTTTGAGATGCCAAAGACATCTCTCTTCCCTCATTTATATTTGAAAAGAGCCAGATCAGACAATCCACACTTATTTTGCTCCCACAGGAAAGAATTGACCTAGAACTGTAAAGTGAGAATGTCAACGATAAGTTTGCCAGAGATATGACAGAGATGATTAGTGAGAGAAGGGAAAAAGTACTTCTCAGCTGACATTAGAGAACAATTGGAAGAGAAAATGGAACAACCAAAAATACTTTTAAAACAGCCAGATAAAGTAATAGAGAAGTTCAAGAATCTGATTAAATAACATCAACTTGTGTCTAAGTAGAAAATTGTATCTTTCCAAAGTCCTAATATGACAAAAAGCATTTATGCATTTTCCCCAACAAAAAAACATAAAAACAGGATGTTATTATTTTTTTGAGGAGAGAAAAAACTATTTATGATATTAGGTGCCTGGGTAGTACAAGCAGTTTGTGATCAACTGCTAACCTAAAGGTTGGCGGTTCAAATCCAACCAGTGGTGCTGCAGAAGAGAGACCTGGCAAACTGTTTCCATAAAGATCATAGCCAAGAAAACCTTACAGAACATTTCTACTCTATTAACACATGGCCATGATCCAGAATTAACATGATGACAAAAGGTTTGGATATTTTTCATTTTCACTATTTTTCTTTTTAGTACCTACTATGTGTTTTTTCAGTTTCTGGGTGGTGCAAATGGTTAATGAGCTCAACTACTAAACAAAAGTTTGGAGGCTCGAGTTCACCCAGCATCATCCAAGAAAGGCCTGGTATCTACTTCCAAAAAATCAGTCACTGAAAACTCTGTGAAGTACAGTTCTATTCTGACTCACATTGGGTCACCATGAGTCAGAATCAACTTGACAGGAAATGGTTACTGGTTATTTGCTTTCCAAGTTGCTGCATATAATGCAAACTTTTCTACGTACCTAAACTCAAAACCCAATCCACAGCCATTGCGTTGATTCTGACTCATCACAACCCTATAGGACAGAGTAGAACTGCCCCACAGGGTTTCCAAAGCTGTAAATCTTTACAGAAGCAGACTAGATCTTCTTTCTCCCACAAAGCAGCTGGTGAGTTTGAACTACTGACCTTGTGGTTAGCAGCCCCATGCTTTAATCAGAGCCCCAATTCTCTGTCCTTAGTAAGACTCTATGCTTATATGATGAAGCAAGGCAAACACACAAGAGAAGATAAACAATTATAATAGAATGCTTTTAATTATCAGATATTTGATAAACTTAAGGTTTATAGAAGATTACAGGGTAGAGAAATCATTCAAATTTCTACTCCCCACTTCCCTTCGTATTCATGTCCAATCAATCAGCAAATCCCATCTTCTCTGTTTCCCCTATCTCTCTCTGACCATTCTTTTCACTGTGCCTACCCTTCCTTTAGTTCTGGTCACAAGCAGCTCTAGTCTAGACGATTTTGGCAGTCTTTCCACCCTGCAGCTTTGCCTCTCTCCTTACTGAATCTTGATTAGTGTTTTTTTTAAAATGCAAATTTAATCAGTTCACTCCCTTGCTTAAAACACATTGATAATGCCTCATAGACCTCAGAATAAATTCAAAACAATTTTAAAAGGTATAAGAGTTCTTCATGCTCTACCTTTTGCCTCCCTACTTCCTACCCTTCCTCCATTACACACAAGGCCAGACTGAATGCAATGGTCTTGAGTCTCTGGGTCTGGGACATTCTCATCTCTCTGCCTAGAATGACCTCACTCCCATTCCTTTTCCTTATATATGGATTATTCTTATTCATCCTTTTGGAGTCCTCTTTACATGTCATCTCCTCCAGGAAGCTATTCCTGATGCTTCAGATACATAGACAGACAGATACTACACACCTGAGTGGGTATTCCATCTGGATACTGCACAGCACCTTGTAGTCACCTTGGTCATGTTATCATGTTGAAATTTCTTTTATTTCTCTGGCCCTCCACTAGACTCAAAGCTCACTGAGACTGGAGGCTCTCTCATTTTAGTAGATTATTCAACGTCTAACACAGATTTCAACAAATATTAAAATAGGTTGCTGGTCAAAAAAATAAAAAACCAAGCCCACTACCATTGATTTGATTCTGACTCATAGTGATTGTTTAGGATAGAGTAGAACTGACCCATAGGGTTCCAAGGCTGTAAATCTTCATGGAAGCAAGTGCTTTATCTTTCTCCCACCGAGCAAATAGTAGGTTAGAACCACTGACCTTTCAGTTAGCAGCCTAATGCTTTAACCATTGTGCCACCAGACCACTCTACATTGCTGTTGCTATTGTTCAGTTGATAGGTTTTAAGTACTCAGAAAATGCCTATTGAATGGAATCTCCTTGAGAGTAGAAATCATGTCTTACTATCTTTGCAAGCTCAGTAACAGAGCAGAGTAGATTGTTAATAAATATCTCTTTAATCAATTTATAGAAAGAGGAGAAGGATGGTGAAAATGTCATAGAAATGGGCAGCTCCATGTATCTCTCTTGGTAGAAGGAGGAAATACACACCTACACATATCCCCCTACTTGTGCTGGAACCAATTGCAAGTCATGTTGTTGTTGTTAGGGGCCATCGAGTCATTTCCGACTCATAGTGACCCCATGTACAGCAGAATGAAACATATTCTTTCCACTGTGTCAAGTCATAGTAACCCAAATAAACTTACCTTTGCAGAAGGGTAAACTTTGGTAAATGCAGGTTATATAATTGATGGAAAAGCAACAAAATCTTGGGCCTGAGGGAAAAGAATGAGTTACTCTAGGCTGCTGGGACATGCATGATTTCTTTGTATCCACTCAGTGTTCAACAGCCTTGATATATTACCCTGAAAGGAGAGGATAGAAGAGCTTGATGAGTAGCCCAGAAAAGAGCTACCACCATTCACTCTAGGTGATTAAACATGACTCTAAAAGCTTGCCCAGATTCTTTATCCTTGGAAAAACAAAAAACATTTTTTTTTTTTTTTTTTTGGTGGGGAGAGTAATGTTATGCTTTCTGATTTGGCTTTAAGCATCTCTCCCCCACTGTGAAAGAAGAATCTTTCAAAAAGCAAAGCAAAGTATCATGGGGAATATGTACTTAGTGAATCCAAGTGGAAAGATGCTGAGTTTGTCCTTAAAATGCAAATATATGAATCATTTTAGATCCCCTAGAGGCAAGGTAATAATACCAGTCTGATAGGTTAACCTTGTCAAGTTCGGTATTTATTTCATGTGTTTTGTTTTCTAGTAGAGTCAATGTGATTTGACCCATGTACTACTCATATAACCTACGTAAAAACAAGCCAGTTATATGCAAAACTGTTATAATTGATGTATATCTAGCATTATGTAAGACTTATCTTTTGCACCAAACCAGGTAAAAATTTAGAAGAATCACTTAGACTCTAGTTTTCCTATACTGTATACCTAGAAGTTTCCAGTCCACACTGGAACAGAGTTTAATTTTTTAGGAGACAGAGAGAAAAAGGAAGAATTAAAATTGCAATTAGAAAAATTGCTGCAATCAGAACTGCACTTGAAGATGCTTGAATGGATGGGCTAAATAAGTGCAGGCATCCATTAGTTTCAAAATTGAATTAAAATATATTGAGTGCTAACTCGAAAATCTAAAGGCAGCCAGCTGGAAGAGAATGGGAATTATCTGGGACTAAAAGGGAGTGCAGACGACACAAAGCAAGAAAAGAGTATGGCATTTTTACTGACCTGAAAAAACAAAAAAAGAATCTTAAAAACTACTAGTAATTTATTACATCCCATTATACCAGTATTGCTGTTTATTCCAAGTCTTGCATAATGGAGTGTCCCTTTTGATTCCACACATCACAATGGCTCAGTTCTAACTCTGCTCTCTTCTTCCCACAGGAAGCCCTTTCTTTCTGCTATTTGCTGTGTGCAGTAGAGATGACCTATGGTAATTGCTAAAGACATTTTCATCCATACTTTTTGCTATGTATTTTTTTTTTATTCTGCCACATCCTCTCCCCACCCTGCTGTGACAACCAACTCCAATAATCATGAGACTAACATTCAGATCAAGATCAAGTAATACAGCTAGCTGTATCATAACTTTTGACTTTCAACGCTGTACTTGCTTGGATCCACATATTACCATTTGAGGAAATGAAAAACATTTTTTTCTCTAATGAAAATAGCTTTTGGCCTGAGGTGAGGCTGGTGAAATTGTCCTGGGTTAAAAAAAAAAAAGAAAAGAAAAAATTCATGTAATTGGGCACTAACGAAAGTGTTAAACAAAAAAAGTGAATGTTTTTCTGCAACACATATTTTCAAAGCACTCCATGATTAGAAATACTAATTAATTATGGTTTTGAAGAAATGGGCCCTCTTTCTAAGACTGTCCTCCAAATATTCTGAACCTTTTCAAATTATTTTAATGAAAGAGAAGGAAGGAAAGAAAAGGAGGGGGGGTGGGAAAGAGTTGCATAATTGATGCTGCAAAACAAATTACTCCGTAAAACAACCATTTATTTTACTAACAGATTCTGTGGGCCAGAAATATGAACAGAACACAGCAGGGATGACTTGTCTCTGGTCCAGATTGCCTGAAGCCTTTACTGGTAATCTCAATAGCAGGAGTCTGGAAGCATCTGAAAGCTCACTCACTCACATGTCTGCATGTCCATGCTGTCTATCAGCTAAATCTTAGCTGGAACACAGCAAGAGCTAGAATACATACATATTGCCTTTTTGTTGGCTTGGGCTTCTTCACAATATAGCAACTTAGGATCAATATGAATATCCTCCAAAAGACCAGGTAAGACATGCCACATCTTAGCATCACTTACCCAAAATATCCAGGAAATTCATCAGCTGAATAACATCTCATTGGGGGCACTCTAGGAAATAGAATATATCATTTGAACCAATGTCATTCCCTAAGGTTGTCATCTTGTGGTTGTTGTTGTTGTTAGGTGCTGTCAAGTCATTTC
>NW_006921866.1:3382128-3383706 GCF_000298275.1 Orycteropus afer afer | reverse complement strand
TAAGAAAGAAAAATAGCCATAAGTTCTTGAACTTTTAATTGACTATGTATTTAACAAAAAAGGACAGTTTATACCCAAAGACCTTGATTTAAATTTAACCATGAAGTCTTACTTTTTCTTTTGTAAGCAGATTTGGGATCCCAAGAGCAAGATAGGCTCAGTTATAAGAATCATAGTCTACGTTGTCTAAGTTGTCATACACACATGCTTGCCCTTACTAAACAAGGAATCTCTTTAAGTTTTGTTTTAATTTTTATTTTGATTTGGGTGAAAGTTTACAGAGAAAATTCATTTTCCATACAGAAGTTAATATACATTTTATCTTATGGCATCGACTGAAATATCCACAATGCAACAAGGTCTTTCTTCCCACTGCCTCCCCATAGTTACCACTTCCCTGTGTCCTCACTTCCCATGCACTCTTGCCCACCCACCCCCAGCTGTCTCCTCATGCATACATACACTGCCCTTCTATTCTCCCATGATTGATCTCTGCAAGGAGTGTATATACCTGATATAAATATTCAGCTCATACATCTGTCTTTTGTTTGGCTGGAAGCCACAGGAGTGGGTTCAATTCCAGACCTGAAGGGCAGCTAGCGGCCATAGTCTCAGGGGTTTCACCAGGCTCTCTAAGACTAGCAAATTTGCTCCTTTTTTTATGATTTTGGGAATCTCTTTAAGTTTCAAATACATTATGAAGTAAGCTCTTCCTTAAAACATAAGTTATTTGAGGTGGTGAACTCTAACTCCTTTCATGCATTTCATAAATTTGTATTTCACATCTACTATAAGCAAGGTATTCTAGTAGACATCAAAATATAGAAATGAATGACATGTCCCTTACTATCATCAAGCTCAGAGTCTATGATACAGAAAGAAAGCAAATAATTGTTTTAACAAAGGAATTCCATAGGTCTGTTCAAAAAAGAAGGGACACCACACATGGTTTAAAAACCTCGGAAGAGAATGCAGGAGTAATCAAAGTTCTTTGTACACTAGGACAATATGCCAAATCCACAGTTGGCTCATTATTATCTCCTGAACTCAGTTGGTTAAAGCAGACTAAGAATAGCCAGGATTATATATTCATTCACATTGTGCAGTTAACTGCACACTGACAAACTCTGTTCCCAAGCTATAAGCTACATTACTGTCTCCCATCAGTTATCACCTTGATAATACACAATTTGAAGTAGGACTGGTTCCCCAGTGTGTATGGCTAAGATTCATTCATTCTCACTCCAAGAAAATACTTCAGTGATTAAGAGTTCTTGATTGTGGCTCAGGCTACTATGAAGCTTGGAAATTTGTTGTTGTTGTTGTTGTTATTAAGTGTCATCAAGTGAACTCCAATTCATAGTGAACCCATGTACAACAGAATGAAACACTACCCATTCGTTCACCAGCCTCACAATCCTTGCTATATCTGAGCCCATCCTTGCAGCCACTGTGTCAATCCATCTTGAGGGACTTTCCCTTTTTCGTTGATCCTCCACTTTACCAAGCATGATATCCTTCTCCAGGGAATGGTCCCTTCTGACAACATGACCAAAGTAGGTGAGATGAAGTCTGGCC
>NW_006921866.1:3362752-3381718 GCF_000298275.1 Orycteropus afer afer | reverse complement strand
TCAGAAGGAAGGTTGGGCAATCCTACTTCCGTAGTGATACTGCCTCGGAAACCCAAGGAGGGGTCGCTATGAGTCGGGGCCAACTCGACGGCACATAACAACAACAACAACAAACTATGACACTATGTTAAGACATTCTCAATTTTAGGTCACTTCATAAATTTAAAGATGAAAATATCTGTAAGAAAAAAAAAATCATCTTGGAATCAATGACATATGATATCAGATGAGAAGCCCAGGGAGAAATGAGGAAGAGGCAAGTTCTTGTGACAATCTTGGAATGGAAATTCTGAAGTGGAATAAAACCAAACAAAGCAAACTCACTGCTGTCAAATCCCAGTCATAGCGACCCCTCCTTGTGTTTCCAAGGCGGTATCAGTACAGAATTAGATTGCTCAACCTTCCTTCCGAAGAGTGGCTGGTGAGTTTGAACTGCCAGCCTTCTGGTTAGCAGTGAAATACCTTAGGCACTATGCAACCAGTGCTCCTAAGTAAATGGAATAGTTCTCAAAAAATTTAGGCTTCAAACTCTTTGCCATGCCTATGGAACCCTGGACAATCTTTTATCAGCTAACACTCCAGGTTTTTCTGAACTCCCTTCCCCAGTCCTCACTCCACTCCAGCTTCACTGGACTTCTTGGCTGTTACTTGAACAGAATAAGTTCATTGCTGCCATAGAACCTCTTTTATTTTCTTTTTCTTTAACTTGGAAATCCCTTCATTGAAGCTGTCACACAGAGTTATCCTTCTGTGACAGCTGGAGCTGTGTGTCAACTTGGCTGGACCACAATTCTGTGTTGTTTAAGCAATTGTAATGTGGGTTATTCCCATAATGGGATTGGATGCATATATTTTGAATAGCCAATCCATTGAAAGAGAATTTCCCTAGAGGTGTGACCTGCTTCCAACATATTTATGACATCTTGGGAAAGGAGACACTCTTCTGTGGATCAGGATCCTGTTGTGCTGCCTACAACTGTCCGTGAGCAAACAATCCACCATTCGACCAGGAGATCTTGAATTTATCATTCATTGGAGTCAACAGCTGGTATACTGCCTGCTAACCTTGAGCTCATCAGCCCCTAAAGCTGCGTTAGTCAGGAAAAGCCTCCAGCTTGACATTTGATCCAAGAACTTGGGACTTGCCAGGTTCTATAAGTGTGTGAGCCATTTTCCTAAGATAAATTCCTCTTTCTGTACATGTACATATAAAATTTACTGGTTTTGCTTCTCTAGAGAACCCAGCCTAACACACTCTCATTTCATTCAGGTTTATCACTTCATTCAAGAGGTTTATCACCTCTTCTGATCACCCTATCAAAATTATCCCTTACTCCTATAACAGTTCTTATTTCAGCATAATCTTTTTTTTTTTTATTTTTATTGTGATTTGAGTGAAAGTTTACAGAGCATATTCATATTCCATATAGCAGTTCACATATACTTTGTCTCATGACATTGACTGCAATTCTCCACAATGCAATAATAGCTCTCTTTCCCGTTCCTCTCCAGTTACTTCTTCCCTGTGTCCTTCTTTTCCATGCACTCCTGCCCCCACCAAGCTGTCTCCCTGTGCATACACAGCCCTTCTACTCTCCCATGACTGATCTCTCCAAGGAGTATATCTTGTTGTTGTTGTTGTTATGTGCCATCGAGTCAGCCCTGACTCATAGCGACCCCTCCTTGGGTTTCTGAGGCAGTATCACTACGGAAGTAGGATTGCCCAACCTTCCTTCCGAGGAGTGGCTGGTGGGTTTGAACCGCCAGCCTTCTGGTTAGCAGTCAAGTGCCTTAGCCACTATGCTACCGGAGCTCCCTATCTAGCTAATTTAAATGTTCAGTTCATTTGCCTATCTTTTGTTTGGCTGAAAGCCACAGGAGTGGGTTCAATTCCAGACCTGAACAGCAGATAGGGGACATAGTCTCAGGGGTTCCAACAGCCTCTACCAGACCAGCAAACCTGGTCCCTTTTTTTTCTTATGATTATGAGGTTTTTTCCACATTGTTCTCCCAAAGAGTAAGCTTTACTTTTCTAAATAATATTATGCACATAACATTTACCCTTCCTAAAATAACTATATATCTATTTCTTTTCTTGTTTATTTTCTATTTCCTTCACTGATATAACTACTTTGTTAACCAAAAAACCATTTGTCCTTAAGTAGATTCTGACTCATGGTGACCCCATGGATGTCAGAGTAGAACTGTGCCCCATAAGGTTTTCAATGGCTGACCTTTCAGAAGTAAATCGGTAGGCCTTTCTTCCAACACACCTCTGGATAGACTCAAACCTTCAAACTTTCAGTTAGCAACTGAGCACATTAAACATTTGCACCATGCAGGAACTCTGAATACTTTATTAGGGAAGGAGAGATGTCTTATTTATTGCTGTCTTTTAATGCTAAAAGAATGCCAGGATATAATACACATGAAATAAGTATATATTAATAAATGGCTGAGTCATCAAAAAGTAGAAAAAGAGCTAAGGTACACAAACCCAATCCTGAGCCTCTGATTAATGTAGATGGGAAAATAAATTTAAATATAAAATTAGGTGGTATTATTTCAGTTATGCTCCAATAGCACTCTTAAAAGAATTTTTCTTAATTTTTTTTAAAGTTAAACCCACTGCCATCCAGTCAATTCTGATTCATAGTAACCCCCATTGCATCTCTAAGGTGACTAATCTTTACAGAAGTAGAATGCCCTGTCTTGCTTCCATGGAGTGGCTGGTGGGTTTGAACTGTCAACTTTCTAGTTAGGAGTCAAATGCCTTAAGCACAATTATAAATTGGAGAAGCAAATTAAGATTTGCCACATAAGGGATACCAACTGAAAAGCCTAATTTAAAAAATGCTAATACTTGTGAACAGAGCTGTCTTCTTACCCCATCTCAAGGGACTCAGTACCATTGGCTACAATAACCAGGTCATCACAGATGAAAACAGAAGTGATGACAACAAAATAACAGATTTTCATGCAAAGGAATGATGAGGCACATTTGAGGATCAGGGAAAAGACATGAATAAGGCAACAAAAAATCTCCTAAAAGATTCCAGGACCATCCACCATCAAGACAGGAATCATTTCCTGAATGCTTATAGATGTCACAAGAAAAACTTGTGTAGGCCAACTCCAAAGAGTTCCTATCTCTAGTAATTTTCCTCACCTTATCAACATAGTTTAAACTCTTTTTAACCAAACACAATAGGAAACAAACAGAAAAGTAAAGTCCATTTATTAGATATTTGACAATAAAAAAGAAAACATAAATATTACCAATCTCCCATGCCCCTTCACCTTTTCTTCATCATTGGTTCCAAGAGCTGGTCATGTCCAAGAATGGATTGGATGCAGGTTACAGTAAACTTGATGTTATGATGCTTCTTGAAACATTATCTCAGCCCTAGAGGAGTTAAAGGGCTTGAGTAGAGTCTTGGGATGTTTTTAAATATAATGGATGTAGTAAAAATTTCTACAACCCTAGTCAGTTTCTAAAAATCCAAAAAACTAAACTCACTGCTGTCAAGTCAGATTCAACTCATAGTGACACCCCTGCCTTGGGTTTCTGTGGCAGTATCACTATGGAAGTAGATTGTCCCATCTTGCCTCTGAGGAGTGGCTGGTGGGTTTCAACCACCAGCCTACTGGTTAGCAGTCAAATGCCTTAGGCACTATACTACCAGAGCTCCACAGACCTCAGATAATTTAAAGGGCTTACCCTAACTTCTGTCTACCTGAGCAGAACCAGCTTCTGCTGGATGTCTCTCACCCTCTTGAGGCTAACACCCTAGAAAAAAGGGCAGGGGAAATTTCTCATGGGTGTAGTGGTTATAGTATATGTCAACTTGTCTATGCTATGATTTCAGTTGTTTGCCAGACACTGGAATGCTTCCTCATCCAAAATACAATATATTGTAATCACATTTCATGATGTGATCAGGGAATCAGTTTAAAGGGGTAGGAATTTCCTTGGAGGTATGGCCTGCCTCCAGAATATAAATGTATGTTGTTGCAAAATTCACTATCTCTTGATCCTTGCCCTTAAGTAGATTCTGACTCATGATGACCCCATGGATGTCAGAGTAGAACTGTGCCGCATGAGGTTTTCAATGGCTGAACTTTCAGAAGTAAATCACCTGACCTCTGGTTCCTTGGAGGTAAGCCTGGGAGGTAAGTCTCCAGCCCGTCACCTGATGCACATATTTGGGACTTGCCAGCCCTTACAGCTGCATGAGGCATTTCTTTGAAGTTGAGGTTCTTGTTTTTAGGGGCCATTAAATTTGTTTTGACTCAAAGTGGTTGTGTGTACAACAAAATAAAACACTGCTTGGTCCTGTGCCATCCTCACAAATGTTGCTACATACCAACATTGAGCAACATTTGAGCCCCTTGCAGACACTGTGTCAATCAATCTCATTGACGGTATTCCTCTTTTTCAATGACCATCTACTTTACAGACCTTGAAAATATATCCCTCCTGAATTTAGGTACCATCTAAAAAATAGATTTGATGCACTGAACACCAGTGACAAAAAAAAAAAACAGAGGAATTGTGGGGTGACATCAAAAATATCATCTATGAAGAAAGCAAAAGGTCATTAATAAGAAAGGAAGAAAAGACCAAAATGGATGTCCAAAGAGACTCTGAAACTTGCCCTTGAATGGAGAGTAGCTAAAGCAAATTGAAGAAATGACAAGATAAAAGAGCTGAACAGAGGATTTCAAAGAGCCGCTTGAGCAGACAAAGCCAATTATAATGAAATGTGAAAAGACATGGAATTGGAAAACCAAAAGGGAGGAACACGTTTGGCATTTCTCAAGCTGAAAGAATTGAAGAAACAATTTAAGCCTTGAGTTGCAATATTGAAAGATTCTATGGACAAAATATTGAATGATGCAGAAAACATCAAAAGAAGATGGAAGGAATACAGAGAGTCACTGTACCAAAAAGAATTGGTTGATGTTCATCCATTTCAGGAAGTGGCATTATGATCATGAACCAATGGTATTGAAGGAAGAAGTCAAAGGTACACTAAAGGAATTGGCAAAAAACAAGGCTCCAGGAATTGACAGAATACCCACTGACATGTTTCAACTAACGAATGCCACACTGGAGGCACTGACTCAGCTATGCCAAGAGACTTGAAAGACAGCTACCTGGCCAACTGACTGAAAGAGATCCATATCTGTACCCATTCCAAAGACAGGTGATCCCACAGAATGTGGAAATTATCGAACAATATCACATGTAAGTAAACTCTTACTGAAGATGATGCAAAAAAAAAAAAAAAATTGCATGAGTATATTGACAGAGAACTTCCAGAAATGTAAGCTGGATTCAGAACAGGATGTGGAATGAAGGATATCATTGCTGATGTCAGATGGATCTTGGCTCAAAGCAAAGAATACCAGAAAAATGTTTAATTGTGTTTTATTGACTATGCAAAAGCATTCAATTGCATGGATCACAACAAATTATGGACAATAATGAGAAGAATGGGAATTCCCAAACACTTAATTTTGCTCATGAAGAACCTGTACACAGACCAGGAGGCTATTGTGCAAATAGAATGAGGGGACACGGCATAGTTTAAAATCAAGAAGAGAGTGTGTCAGGGTTGTATCCTTTCACCATACTTATTCATTCTGTATGTTGAGCAAATAATCCCAGAAGCTGGACTATGTGAAGAAGAATGTGGCATCAGGATTAGAGGAAGAATCATTAACAATCTATGATACTCTGATGAACAACTTTGCTTGCTGAAAGTAAAACTGACTTGAAGCACTTACTGATGAAGATTGACAATACAGTCTTCAGTATGGATTACACTTGAATATTAAAAAAAAAAAAAAAAAAAAAAAAGTCCTCACAATAAGACCAATAAAGAGCATCATGATAAATGGCAAAAAGATTGAAATTCTCAAAGACTTCATACTACTTGGTTCTACAATCAACCCCAATGGAAGCAGCAATCAAGGTATCAGATGATATATGTTGTTGTTGTTGTTGTTGTTATGTGCCGTCGAGTTGGACCCTATTCATAGCAACCCCTCCTTGGGTTTCTGAGGCAGTATCACTACGAAAGTAGATTGCCCCATTTCCTTCCGAGCAGTGGCTGATGGGTTTGAACCACCAGCCTTCTGGTTAACAGTCAAGTGCCTTAGGCACTATGCTACCAGAGCTCCTATGCTACCAGATGGTGTATAGTACTGGCAAATCTGCTGCAAAAGACCTCTTTCAAGTGCTGAAGAGCAAAGATGTCTCCTTGAGGACTAAGGTGTACCTGACAGAGCCATAATATTTTCATTAGCTGCATATGCATGTGAAAGCTGGACAATGAATAAGGAAGACCGAAGAAGAATCTATGCTTTTGAGTTGTGGTGCAGGCGAAGAATGCTGAAAGTACCATGGACTGCTAAAAGAACTAAAAAATCTGTCCTGGAGGAAGTGCAGCTGGAATCCTCCTTGAAAGCAAGAATGGCCAGACTTTGTCTGACCTACTTTGCTCATGTTGTAAGAAGGAACCATTTCGTGGAGAAGGATATCATGCTTGGTAAAGTGGAAGGTCTTTTGGCACAGGACCAGGCAGTGTTTCGTTCTGCTGTTCATGGGGTAGCTATGAGTTGGAGACAACTTGACAGCACCTAACAACAACAACATCTACTACTTTACAGAACATGATGTCCTTCCCCAGGGATTGTTCACAACTCATAACATGTCCAAAATACATGAGATGATGTCTTGCCATCCTTACTTCTGGCTACAGCTTTCTGGATGTACTTCTTCTGGGAAAGATTTGTTCATTCTTCTGGGAATCCATGGTATATTCAATATTCTTTGCCAACACTATAATTCAAAGGCATCAATACTTCTTCAGCCATCCTTACTCATTGTCCAACTTTTATATGCATAGGAGACAATTGAAATATCATGGTTTGAATAAGGTTTATCTTAGCCCTCAAAGTGACATCTTTGCTTTTTAACATTTTAAAAACATCTTTTGCAGGAGATTTGACCAATGCAATACTTCATTTGATTTCATGCCTGCTACTTCCATGGTTTGATTATGGATACAAATAAAATCGTGAGTCCCTAGCTGCCCTTCAAGTCTGGAACTGAACCCACTCCTGTGGCTTCCAGCCAAACAAAAGACAGGCATATGAGCTGAACATTTAAATTAAGTAGGTACACTCTTTGGAGAGAACAATCATGGGAGAATAGAAGGGCTGTGTGTGCACAGGGAGACTTAACATAGTTAGATTGCTGTTGTTTTTATGGTTGTAAGGAGCTGTCAAGTTGGTTCCAAGTCATATTGACCCTATGTGCAACATAACGAAACACTGACTGGTTCTGTGCCATCCTCACAATTATTGTTATTTTGGGCCCATTGTTGCAGCCACTATATCAATCCAGCTCATTGAAGGCATTCTCTTTTTCACTGACCCTTTACTTTATCAACATGATGTCCTTCTCCAAAGATTGCTCCCTCCTGATAAAATGTCCAAAGTATGTGGGACAAATTCTTACCATCCGTGCTTCTAAGGAGGATTTTGCCCATAGAATCAATCCTTCAGTATTTCAACTGAAGGGTGAATTTTTTCTTCAATTCTTTCAGCTTGAGGAAAGCCAAGCATGTCCTTCCCTTTTGGATTTCTAACTCCAGCTTCTTGCACATTTCATTATACTTTATTTCATCTTCTTGAGCTACCTTTTGAAATCTTCTGTTTTAACATTTAAATTAAGTAGATAAACTCCTTGGAGAGAACAATCATGGGAGAATAGAAGGGCTGTGTAGGCACAGGGAGGCAGCTCAGGGACCAGGAGTGCATGGGAGGGAAGGACACAGGGAAGAGATAACTATGGAGAGAAAGTGGGAGGGGAGCTCTTGCATTGTGGTAAATTGAAGTTAATGTCATGAAACAAAGTGTATGTGAACTGCTGTATAGAAAGTGAACTTGCTCTGTAAACTTTCACCCAAATCACAATTTGAAAAGAGAAAGAAAGAAAAAGAATTTGCTTTACTTTTCTTCAGTTGTAATTTGAACTTACATATGAGCAATTGATGGTTGCACAGCTGAGCCCTGCCCTGTTCTGGCTGATGATACTGAGCCTCTCCTACATTTCTGTCCACAAATGTAGTCAATTTGATTCTCATGTATTCCATCCAGCAAGGTACACACGAATAATCATTGTTTAAGTTGTTAAAAATGGTGGTGGTTGTTGTTGTCATTTGCCATCGCACAGTGACCCCTCCTTGGGTTTCCAAGGTGGTATAACTACAGAAGTAGATTGCCCAACCTTCCTTCCAAGGAGTACCTGGTGGGTTTGAACCACCAGCCTTCTGGTTAGCAGTCAAGTGCCTTAGGCACTAAGTCATCAGTCTTGCAAAGTTCTGTCATGTGATCTCCTGCATCTTTTCTATCACCAACACCATATTTTCCAACTACTGATACTTCTTCCAGATTTCACATTCTAATAACTAGTATTAGAATAATAAATTATCACTATTAAGTAATTATCAATACATTTTTTTCCATTTGATCAATTTCAGACCATAGAAGGTGGAAAACATCTTCAATTTCTTCATCTTTGGCATTATTTTGGAACTCTGGTGGTGTAGTGTCTAAGGCATTTGACTGCTAAACAGAAGGTTGGAAGTTCAAGCCCACCAGCCATTCCATGGAAGGAAGACTGGGCAATTTACTTTCACAAAGATTCACTGACTCACAAACCCAAAGGAATCTCTATGAGTTAGAATCGACTCGATGGCAGTGAGTTTGGTTTTGGTGTTATTTGGTTGGTCCATAAATTTGAATAATAGTTGTATTAACTGATCTTTGTTGTAGGCATATGGATAACATACTATCACTGACAGTGCTGTATTTCAGGACAGATACTGAAATATTCCTTTTGATGATGAATGTGATGTCATTCCTCTTCAATTTGTCATTCTCAGCATTGTAGACCATATAATTCTCTGAAGCAAAATGGCCAATACCAGTCTGTTTCAGCTAATTAATGCCTAGGATAGTAACTTTCAAGTGTTCCATTTCATTTTTGACAACTTCCAATTTTCCTAGATTCATATTTCTTACATTTCACATTCCAATTTTTAATGAATTTTTGCAGTTATTTCTTCCTGTTTTGAGTCATGCCTCACCATTGAACAAAGGCCTTGACAGGCCTCTATTCACATCATTAAAGTCAACTTTACTTTGAGGAGGCAGTTCTTCCTCAGTTGTATGTTGAGTGTCTTCCAACTTGAGAGTCTCATCTCACATTGTATCAGACAATGCGTCACTGCTTTCCATAAGGTTATCACTGGTCAATTTTTTCAGAAGTAGATTGCCAAGTCGTTCTTCTTAGTCTTAGTTTGGAAGCTCCACTAAAATCTGTCTACCATGGGTGATACTACTGGTATTTGAAATTCAGGTGGCATTGAATTTCCAGCATCAAAGCAACATGCAAGCCACTACTGAACAAAATGACTAAAAGGAGGGAAAAAATTCTACTTTTCCCCCTTCAATTAAATAGGTAAATTTCTCTATGTGTTTGTGTGTGCATGAGTGAATGTGTTTGTGTTTGTGTGTATAAATTTCACTCGTTTTGCTGCTCGAAGAACACCTAGCCTAAGACACAAAGTTATTTCATCCTAAAACCAGGGGAAAAAAGAGTAAGTCTGGTACTATTGGCTCAACCATTTTATGTTACTTAGGGGTTCAGGAAACAACTTTAATAAATGAGAGCATTGCTCTGGTGGGATTCTGTTGACCGGCACAAAATTATCTTTTAATTTGTGAATATATTTGCAAATTTACCTTCAAAAGCCTTGGACTTTGGTGTGACTAATTTGTTTTCTTATATCAAGAGAAAAGGAATTCTGGTGGTGTAATATTTAAAGCATTCAACTGCTAACAAAAGGTTGGCAGTTAGATTCCACCAGCTGCTCCATAGGAGAAATATGAAGCAGTTCGCTTACATAAAGATGTACAACCTTGGAAACCTTATGGGGCAGTTCTGCTCTGTGCTAAAGTGTTGCTAGGAGTTGAAATTGACTCCATGGCAATTAGTATGTATGTATATCAGGAGGCAAAAAAAAAGAAACTATGGAGGAAGATTTTCCTCGTGCCAGGCACGGGGAGTAGTGGGATTTGGACAGTGTGGATTTCAGGGTGAATTAAAATTTATGGCGAGTTGAGGGTGTAACTAGTCTGTATGTGGCTTATCTCAGAACCTGTTTATTCCTGAAGGAGTAGAGGGGCTAGTATTTTACAGGTGGTTCTCTCATAATTTCTTAATTAGGATTACACAAGCACAAAAGTAAATTTAAGAATTACCTACTACAAGAATCCATATGCTTCCCTATTTTAAAGATGAGGACATGTTCCCAGAGCAACACACATAGTAAAAAGCAAAGCCAAAACATAACTGCTTGAACAATTTCTCTCAGAAAGATCAGCACAAGGCCAGTCCCCATGAGGCGGAGGTTAAAGATGTCCCAAATGTCCAAACTACCGTACCACTCCATCATTTCAGACATTAACTCCTCCTCCTCCTCCCAGTAATTTCCCCAATCTTAGGGTTCTGTATTTCACTGTAACACCTCACAGATCTCACAGACACCCAAGGGTGCATCTCATGTAGTAGTGGTGGAGGCTGGCAGGCTGGCGAGTCCCAGGTCCGTGAGTAGGTCTGGAGGATCCTCCCAATTCTCAGGGTTTGATGAACCTCAGTCAGCAGATCAGATGATGGACACTGTCCCAAATCGAGGGGTGGGGTGAATTGAGGATGAGCCAAGACACAAAACCGGAGCAAGAGGAGGGCGAATCTTCCCAGGAAATTCGTAGGTATACCCTCAAGGAAGCTAAAGGTGGTGATTTGAATTATACCCTCCAGCAAGGCAGGACTCAAGATACATTCCACCTGTGATTTCCCAACAGAAATAAACTAAATCCCATCACAGAGTCGATTGCCAGTCATTATAGGGAACCAATACTACCAGCTGCCCAACCAAGTTGATACCTGACCTCATCACCCCAAACAGGCATGGATGATGGGATTTACAAAACATCACAGAATGGAGGACAATGGCTAGAAGGGCCACATCAAGCAATTCACCACAATAACACATATGCATGTTCTTAACCTTAAGCTATCACACCAAGGAGATACAACAGGGAGAATTAAAGTCAAGAGCAAGGAACAAAAAGGCTGACATCCATAGCTAGAGATACCAGAGAATGTGTGCAATGCACCAGAGCTCTGTTACGGAATGAAGAGGACCTGGAAAAAGGGATTTCAATGGCTTGACCAGATTTTAAATATTTCAACCAATTATAAATCTCCAATTCAACCTGGGCTGTAGAGTGTTTACAGAAAATCCTCAGGATATAGCTTAGAAAAGGAAAAGGAATGAATTTTAGCTATCACCATTCCACACATGTGTTTTTTAAAAATACTACATAAGAGTGATATTATTACCACTAAAAATGCACATTACATACAGAAAAAAATCCAGAATGTTATGCAAAAAAAACAAACATCTATTTGAGAAGGGAAGGGAGTTACTATGAGCATGTTTCCCTATCCATATTCTGCATCTTCATAATGTTTGAATTTTTTACATTGAGCATATATTATTTTATATTTGTGGAAAATCAAGCTGGTTTTATTTTTCCAACCATTGTAAGAAAAAGGAAAATCAATAAAACTGTTCAGAATGTAAAAGTTATTAAAACAAAAAATATTATAAAAGTTCAAAAACAGAAATGAAGATATTTGAGCCAAGGGAAAGGACCTGGTGTTTTAATGATCAGGACTCTACTCTTTCATTTTCAGAAAAACAGATAAGGTGCAATGTGAAGGGCATAAGAGGAAAATAGCCACTTTCTTATTGCTTGGAAGAAGAGGACTCAAAAGAACAAAGGAGCTCATTGACAGGCCTAACAGTAGACATGTTATTAGAGGGGGGAGAAGGAGAATTTGGAATCATAGGCATTTGTTTCATCTGTCGCACTTCCTTCTTGACAGAGGCACAGTGAATTTGCAAGCCAGCTACTAAAGAAGTGTGGCCAAGTGAAATAGAGGGGGAACAGGAACCAGCTATTCCCCGTAGGAACTCAGTCAATTAAATGCAGCCTGGAAGGGATCTAATCTAATATCAAAGAAGCTGTCAGGGGATCAGTTCCCCAGAGTTTAGGGTTAATGATGTAGAGCATGGCAGTCTGGCCAGGAGCAGAGAAAAAGATACCTCTCCGAGATCAGGTGTAACTAGGAAAGACCAAAATAAAATAAAATAAGCATTTCCCAGAGTAATGGAGGACCTTGGCAAAACCTTCCTCAGACATGTCACAATATTCTCTGCTTTTAGCAAGCAGTCTTTTAGATGTTGAGCTTTCTAAGATTTAGCAAGTTTTATCATTAAGTTAGTTTCTGTACCTAAAATCATAATCAGCATGAAGACTGACCTCCTATGATATCTTGGGTATTTTCATCAAGCAGGCCCCAAGGTAGATCCCTCTTTCACCCAAGGTCCAATTGGAAGTATTATATTACTCCTGAATTTTTTGTACAAAAGAGCTTTTAGATGAAGGTCATTGGTAAAATCTAGAAATGTGAGTGTGAGTTAATAACCTGACAGATTACTGTCTACTTGAATGAAAATCGGTGATTGAAACAAACAGAAATGAGAAACTACAAAATGCTAGGCCTTCCTGGCTGCAGTCAACAGATTCTTCATCTTAAAAGAGCTGTGAATTTCTGGAAAAAAAAAAAATCTGTCCCTATTTCACAGCCTGATTGAGGGAAAATGAGAAAGAAATAACTATCACGCAATCAAATAATTGGGCATCTTCAAAATATGCTAAAATCAATAAATAACTTGCCTTATTTGATCTCATTATTTTCATTTCCAGCAATATTGTATACCAGCTATCCTGGAAATTCCTCCTCCTTGAAGAACAGTTCTTTTTCTCTCCTTTTTCTTTTCTTCTCCTTCCTAATCACAATCCAGAAGTTACCCTGGTAATTAGCACTTCGTAAAACTATGGTACTCTTTAAACCTTTTACACTTACTATGATTTTCATTTCATTTAAATTCTTTGATTATTGAACTTTTTCATAATCAGTAAATGTTGAGTCAGTTAATAGAAAAGCAATATGATAGACCGAGAGAGTCTTCTGCTAAACTTTTCTGAAATTATACTTTGATGGAAATCAAAGAAAAAAACAACTCAATGATAGAGCTGTAATAGGCCTTGTGGAGGGAGAAGGAAAAAAAAAAAATTATATTCCTCCTAGCTGTCATGGAAGCCTTACCATTATTTAGAGCGTAATGGTTTTTAAAATACTAGTGAGAAGGGAATACACTACTTTTCCCTTTTGGAAAAATGTGTTAACTCTTCTAAGATATAATTCAGAGATTCAAACAAGCCAGTTTGCTCAATGGTACATTAGTGGCCTCTAAAAATTAATGAGCCTTTCAGAGGTTGCTACGTAACTACCTGATACTAAAATCCAGGGCTAGGCATTGTTGAGGAAGAACAAAAAGGTATAGAAAGACAAATGCTCACACTACTAAATTAAAATGAGTATGACTTTTGCTATAACTTATTGTCTGATTCTGAGAGTACCAATAAATTTAGCAGGTAACATTTGTTTAGCACTTACTGTATGTCACATTCTGGTGTTGGCAAAGAATACATAAATTTCCATAGGAATGAACAAATCTGTCCTGGAAGAAGTGCAGCCAGAATGCTCCTTAGAACTGAGAATGGCTAGACTTCATCTCACTTACTTTGGTCATATTGTCAGAGGGACCAGTCTCTGGAGAAGGATATCATGCTTGGTAAAGTGCAAGGTCAGCAAAAGAGAGAAAGACACTCAATGAGATGGATTGACACAGTAGTTGCAAGGGTGAGCTCAAGTATAGCAAGGATTGTGAGGATGATGCAGGACTGGGCAGTGTTTTGTTGTCACTGAGTTGGAGCTGACACAATGGCACCTAACAACAACATATGCCACATGAGAGAAAGGTGTGCCAGTCTGCTTCCATGAAGATTTCAGCCTTGGAAACCTTATGGGACAGTTCTTCTCTGTCCTATAAGGTCATCATAAATTGGAATTGACTCAACAGCAATAGGTTTGTTAATTTTATGCCATATATTGGGTTTATTACTGTATAGACATTGTTGTTGTTGTTGTTGTTCTTGTTGTTGTTCTTGTTGTTATGTGCCGTGGAGTAAGACCTGACTCATAGCGACCCCTCCTTGGGTTTCCAAGGCAGTATCACTATGGAAGTAGATTGTCCCATCTTCCTTCCAAGGAGTGGCTGGTGGTTCAAAACTTCTGATTAGCAGTCAAGTGTCTTAGCCACTATGCTACCAGAGCTCCTTTATAGATATTAGTGTGTTTAATATTCTCAAGAACTTTATGTGACAGGTAGGAAATTGTTCCACTGTAAGAGGAAATTAGCGTTATAGAGATTAAATAACTGGTCTAACACATTTCCACAGAGGAAAATTCGTGGGCACACACCCACAAATATTGCATACTGAGAACACTAAGCATTTTTGTTTCTATATTATTGCCCAGAGGACAAACAGCCACTATACCATTCAAGATTTCAGATTACAACTCAAAAATACATATTACTCCACAAGCGCAGGAACATAGTGAACTCCAACCACAGAATTCAGAATAAATCACAAATAGCAGTGAAAAATTTAATACCAAGGGAAAACCACAAGCAATTAATATTAATAACCTAGCATGGGCATTATAGAATCATATTTGTGAGACTCAGAATCACAGACCCTTTGGATCATGACCCCAAAAATTTTGTGATGGCAATAGAAAAGGATCTGATTAATGTGAAACTAAACCATCATATTCATGCCTTCTTATTTGACAATTCATCATGTAAATGAAACAGAACTAAAAATAGAAAGAGATGTCAATTTTTTTGGTGTTTGACTTGGGACTTCTCTCTAGATCTGACACTTAGAAGATCTGCTTGAACTTTCCAACTACAGCCAAGTTCCCAAATCCTTATCCCATACAAAAGTCAGAATAAAAAGTATAGGTTAGTTGTTATAGTTGATCCGCTGAATTTTCACATTTACCTACAAAACGTCTTTGAAGTTGTCATGGACTATCTTTAACTTGGCTGCAGTATCTTCAAAAGAGAGATGAAATGCTTTTCAGCAAGTCTTAAAAATAACAGGATGAAATGCACACATACAAACATGTGCATACAAGTGCATTTACATACACATGATTCCATATATACTTGATTTATATATATGGATGGATAGATACATCCACATATGTATATATGTAAAATGACAAATTTCCATGTGAGGATAATTCCACATATTTACACAAGCGACAAGCTCAACCTAGAAATTACCCATTTTCAAGTGTCATCAACAGCAAGCAAACTAATCTTTTTGTTACTTCTCCTTATTGTGACCATGCCAACAGAAGAAATGTCCTGTAATGATAACCTGAAAAACTGTACTTGCTTTGGAAGTCTGAAAAGGACACCACCAAAATTTATAAAAATCAATTACATGTATAAGGTAATAGATTCATTAAAATTCCAAAATGCTAAAGCAAAAATATATTTGAAATATAAATGAGTTAACTGTATAACAAAACTGTTATTTTATATAGGATATAATAATCTTAGGAAAGTAATTACTTCCTCTCTCAACCAAAAACAAAACAAAACAAATACAAATCTATTTAATAGGTCAATAAACCTAGGAGGAAAATTGAGATGTGTCTGTTATTTAAGGTTGATATTGGTCAAGAGAGCTAAGTAGGTCCAGCTATTCCTTTATCTTTATTGGTAACAGCATTCTAACCTGGGAATACTATGTTCTGACACAGTGATGCTATACCTATCTACACCCTTGTGTCCTCCAATCCATCAGTGGGTGTTTTCCTGGTAAATGTTAGTTGACTGAAAAATTAAATCCACTTTATAAGGTTATAATAACCAAAAAAAAAAAACCTGCTGTCGAGTCAATTGTGACTCATAGTGACCCCTCCTTGGGTTTCCAAGGTGGTATCTTTATGGAAGTAGATTGCCCAGTCTTCTTTCTGAGAAGCTGGTGGGTTTTAACCACCAGCCTTCTGGTTAGCAGTTAAATGCCTTAGGCACTATGTCACCAGAACTCCCATAGTTATAATGTAAATACAATTATAATCGTAAATACACAGAAAAATCATAATAAAATCCACAAGAAACTAGAAAATGATTTTGGATCCTAGGTTTACATTTGCCTATTACTGTTGTTTTCAGGTGCTGTCAAGTCAATTTTCAACTCATAGAGACCCATGTAAAAGACTAGAACTTCCCTAAAGGGTATTATTGGCTGTAATCTGCACAGGGGAAGATCTTCTACTGACCTAAAAAGATTGGCAATTTGAATCCACCCAACAGCACCACGGAAGAAAGACCTGGGGAAATGTTTCCATTAAGATTACAGTCAAGAAAACCTTATGGAGTCATTCTACTTTAACATGTAGAGTTTTCATGAGTCTATTGACTCAATGGCAATCAATTTGATTTTGGTTTTTACTTAATAACAAGAATCATAATTAGTGTTTTATTAACTACACTAGAGTGGAAATAATAAGGGTTTAGAATCATACGGAAATGGTTCCAAATCCTGTCTCCCTTCGTCTATTTCCAGCCTCCCCATCCTACCTCTGCTGAATATTGTGCTGAATGTTGGACATAGGGTTATCAATTGGCCTAATAAGGAAAATGGCATCTAGCTGTGTGACTAGCCTAACAGCTCTGAGCTTCAATTTCATCATTGATGAATTGGGGATATCACCACATATCATGGTGTTGTTATAAGGTTTAAATGAGGATGCCTTACGTAATGCCTGGCATGTGCTAACAAATGCTAGTTTCCTTTAATTTCTCTAGTTGAATGAAGAATTATGAGAGGTATAGTTGCACATCCTCTTTCAAATGTTCAAGAACATTTTCTCTCAAATAATTTGGTAAGCTACAAAATTCATGTAGGAAGAAACTAAGCAAAGGTAGGTAATTTGGGGACACTGAATAAGTAATAACATATTGGATAAAGACTCTAGTTCTTAAAATCCCTCCTCATAACTAGCTCTCTTCACTTGAGATTATACTTAGGAAGATTATAGTATATGCCCGTGGGTTCCAAATAATTTTAAGAGGATTTATTATAAAGAGATCAATCACAGAAGTCTGAGTATAGAGAAATAAAAGGCATAGTGTAATAATCTAGAGCTAAAAGCAGTGAAGTTGTTACCACCTATTTGTTATAGCTGTTACCACCTATAGTGAGTAGAATTATATCCACAAAAAGATATGTTCAAATCCTAACTCCTGGAACCTATGATTGTGACTTTATTTGGAAATAGGGTCTTCAAAGATTTCATCAAGTTAAGATGAGGTCACACTGGATTAGGAGGGGTCCTGATACAATATGATTGATGTCGTTATCAGAAGAGGGAAATTTGGACATAGACATAAAAGGAAGACAGTCACATGAAGACAGAGACTGGAGTTATATTGCCACAAGCCAAAAAAATCTTACAACCACCAGAAGCTAGAAGAAGCAAGGAAAGATTCTTCCATAGAGTCTTTGGAAGGAGCACAGACAGTGCTATCGATAACTTGATTGCAGACACCTAGCCTCCAGAATTATGAAGGAATAAATTTCTGTTGTTTTAAGCCACTCAGTTTTGGGTAATTTGTTAATGAAGCCCTAGGAAACTAATTCACCAACCCCAAGTCAAGGGACTGAGCAAAGGGAGCATTTATCAGAACCCTGACGAAATTAGTTTGCTGCAGAGGAATCTTCCTTCACTTTTGTTTGAGGTAGAGAGCTAGCTCAAGTTGACCTTGCAGGAAGAAAATCAACAGAACAACTCTTCATGCCTCAGTCTTCTCCATCTTTCCAGACTCCAATGGAGACACCACATTAGACTAATGCAACTGAAAACAAGAAGGCAAGTGATCACCATTAATATACTCTCTAAGGGTCAGCTTCCTGGGGCACAGAAGAAAGAAGAAAGACGGAAAGTGATTTGAAGGGGCAGATGGAATATGTCCAGCACAAGCTCCAAAGGTGTTGACTCAAATTTTACCACTATTGTTTAGAACTCTGGCCCCAAGTGTCTGAAGGCGACTAGTTTCTAAAATTGAAAGAAAAGCCTGAGGATCTACCTCAAAAAAATTAGCTATTGAAAACCCAATGGTGCATAGTTCTACTCTGACACACATGGTGTCACCATGAGTCATAATTGACCCCAAAATCCTTCTAGATTTTTAATAAATTTGCCAAATAATTTACAATCATCCTGCCCATCCAAATTCAACAGCCAATTTTATAGTATCCTTTGAGAGTTTCCAAAGCATTCAATGTAGTTTTCAATTTTATTCTCTAGTTTCATTTGTTTATGTATAATTCAATTATATCACTTAACTACAATAAAATGAACAATGTCAAACATATTTAGTAACAAGTACAACTAATTGTCTCTTCTTTTATACAAAACTCAGTAAGTGGTAGCAGACACCCATGAGTGCACTAGAGAATAAGCAACTTGCTGCAAGTCTTCAGGATGCCAAAAGTAGCAAACAGGCACTGCTAAATCTGGCAAATGGGTGGATATAATTCAGTTAAGAGTCAACTATAGAGTTCCGGCAAGATGGCGGACTAGGCAGAAGGACTGCACAGACCCTCTTCAACAAAGAAAAGGGAACCCAATTAACACAGACACAGAAGATAATCTTGGACCCCTGAGCCTTGAAGGGAAGGATACAGAAGTGCACTAAACCCCAACTAGCAGAAGAATTTGCATGAAAATACCAAAAATAGGTGACATACGGAGCTGCGGTCTGACAGCGAGCTGAGTGACCCTGACTGTACAGGCCGCTTGGAGATTCCCGACTGGTGGTA
>NW_006921866.1:3352158-3354959 GCF_000298275.1 Orycteropus afer afer | reverse complement strand
AATCCTGCCTTCCCCTTGTAGGGTTAGAGGAGGTCAGAACATGTGGCCTCCTTGCCGTTTTAGCAGTAGTAAACAAATCTGCCATGCAAAAGAATCCCAAATAATTTCTATAGGTACTTCATTATTAAAGAGTTAAAGGATAACTCCCCACTCCTTAGGTTAGAATTTCACATAATGACTTTTTTCCAAAGAATATAGATGGAAAGGGAGGGAAAAAAAGAGTAACTTCACAGTGGAGAATCTGAAAAACATGACCTTTAAGGCAGGGGATCAAAGTTACCATCAATATGATAAGTCATATTGATAGTATGTGCCCTTGATAGCATGTGATGAGAATGAAACTTTACCTGTGTGTTCTTCCTTCCCCTAACCATAATCCCAGTGTAATCACAAGAAAAATATCTTGTGAATCCCAATTGAGGGGCATTCTACAAAATATCTGATCAGTACTCCTCAAAACAGTCAGGGTCATCAAAAACACTGTGACAGCCAAGAAAAGCCTAAGGAGATGTGACTAAATGCAGTGTGGCATCCTGGATAAAATCCTGAAACCAAAAGTGAAAACTAAGAAAATCTGAATAAAGTTTGGATTTTGTTAAAAATAATGTATCAGTATTGGTCCATTAATTGCCACAAATAAACTGTACTAATGTAGGATGTTAATAATAGGGGGAAACGGATGTAGAGTAGAACTCACTCTAAAATTTTTGCAACTTTCCGATAAATTTAAAACTTTACTAAAATAAAATAGTTGACTTAAAAAAAAAAACAGAGATGATATTTTTGGCAAGTATAAAATTACAATCTCTGCAAATGTCCAAAGGAGAAAATAAAGCTCATCCTGCTTACTTCCCCAGGCTTATCTCAAACAATTTTTTCTGCTTTCCAGTCATTTTGAACCTCACTTAGTTTCTGAGAATTTGGACATACTTTTCTGCCTGGAAATCTCTTTTCTTGACATAACTGACACCTTCTCTTTTGTCTTAAGTAATCCATAAGGGCTAATTCAAATGGTTGGCCACACATACCCAAAACTCATCATGAAAAACCATAACAGCGTATCTAAATTTCCTTGATCTTGGTAGGAATGGGCAGAAAAACATCCCTCATTCATAATACAGAGAGAAAGTGGAAATTTTTTCTCAGTAAGAAATAAAGAGGCTTCTGTGTTAGGCCACCACCTGTCTTTCAGTTTGTCATATTGTGGTGGTTTGCACACAATGCAATGCTGTGATGCTGGAAGCTATGCCACTGATGTTTCAAATACCAGCAGGGTCACCCATGGGGGACAGTTTTCAACAGAGCTTCCAGACTGAGAAAGGCCTGGACATCGACTTCTGAAGATTGACCAGTGAAAATTATAGGATCACAACCAAATCCTGTCTGATACAGTGCTGAAAGATGAACCCCCTAGGTTGAAGGGCATTCAAAATACACAGTAGCCAAAACAATAATCCCAAGACACCAACTATTGTGAAGCTGGTACAGGACTGGGCACCATTTCATTCCATTGTGAAAGGGATCACCATGAATTAAGTGGGCATGACAGAAACTAACAATACCAATTAGTATTATTGTTGTTGTTGTTAGGTGAAGAATTAGAAACCAATGGTATTGAAGGAAGAAGTTGAAGCTGCACTGAAGGAATTGGTGACAAACAAGGCTCCATGATATTTTCAATTGCCTCATATGCATGTGAAACAAACGTGAATACATTTTGATTGCATGTTTGGTCAATTTCAGACTGCAGAAGTTGGTAAAATTACTCAATTTCCTCATGTTTGGCATTGGTGGTTGATGTGTAAATTAAATAATAGTAATATTAACTGGTCTTCCTTGTAAGCATATGGATATTATCCTATCACTGGTAGTATTGTACTACTTCAGGATAGATCTTGAAACATTCTTTGTGACAATGAATGCCATGCCATTCCTCTTCAATTTGTCATTCCTGGCATAGTAGATCATATGTTTTCTGATTTAAAATGGCCACAATTGGTCCATTTCAGCTCACTAATGCCTAGGTTATTGATCTTTATGCATTTCATTTTATTTTTGACAACTTCCAATATTCCCAGATTCATACTTTGTACATTCCATGTTCCAATTATTAACAGATGTTTGCAGCTATTTCTTCCCATTTTGAGTCACACTCCATCAGCAAATGGAGGTCCCAAAAGCTTTATTCCATCCACATCATTAAGGTCAACTCTGAGGAGGCAGCTCCTCCCGTCATATTGTGAGTGCCTCCTGAGGGGCTCATCTTCCGGCACTATATTGGACAATGTTTCATGGCTAATCATGAAGTTTTCCAGTAATATACCAGGCAGTGTTTCACTGCTATTCATAAGGTTTTCACTGGCCAATTTTTTCAGAAGTGGATGGGCCCTTCCTTCTTCCGAGTCTTTCTTAGTCTGGAAGCTCTGCTGAACCCTGTCCACTGTGGGTGACCCTACAGGTATTTGGAATACTGGTGGCATATCCTCCTGCCTCATAGCAACACGGAAGTCACCACAGTGAGACAAAATGACAGACAAGGGGTGGTATCTCTAGATTACAACTAGAGAAACAATAGAAATAACTAAGGGGAAGAGCCATTTGAAGTGGTGGTTTCTGAATTTTCAGAAACTATGAAACTGATCCTAACACTAATAAGAAGAAATAAAGAGAGTTACTGCAGATCTGTATGATTTTTTTTTCCTTAAGTGCCTAGAGGTGCTGCTAAAACGGCAAGGAGGCCACATGTTCTGACCTCCTCTAACCCTACAAGGGGAAGGCAGGATTACCAGCAGTAACCCAAG
>NW_006921866.1:3336905-3351303 GCF_000298275.1 Orycteropus afer afer | reverse complement strand
TACTTCCATAGTGATACTGCCTCAGAAAGCCAAGGAGGGGTCACTATGAGTCGGTCTGACTCAACAGCACATAGCAACAACAACAACATCTAAAGGGATAAAAACGAAAAGAAAGAAGAAAAAAAAAAAAAAGCTAAAATTGTAGCCAACTACTTAACAAACAAGGATTGATTAGAAAAGTAGGAAGTGAGGTAAAGGGAAGGAAATACAACTTTTAAATGATTTTCCCCCCATATAAGCAAGAATAAATAAAAGTCTCAGATTAAAGATTTTTCAGTTCTCTTATTTCATTGGAGCGCTCATTGATAACAAAAACCAAACCCATTGCCATCTAGTCGATTCTGACTTACGATGATCCCTTTTGTTGCAGAGTAGTATTGAGCTCCTTAGGGTGTCTTGTCTGTAATCTTTACAGAAACAGATCACCAGGCCTTCCTTTCATGGCACCACTGGGTGGATTCAAACCACAAAATACTCATCTTTCTGTTAGTACCCTAGTGCTTAACCATTTCCAACACCTAGGGACTCATGTAGGGCTCATTTCACTGGTAATTGTTTGTTTAGTATCTCTTTTCCCTACAAGAATAGGCATCATGCCCCTGTTAACTGAGTCCCTATGATCTACTGCAGTGTTGTTACTTAGTGAGTGCTCAGTAAACAGACTTCCTGAGTGATAAAACATTGGTGCATTTTATCTTTGAACAGTTTTAACTCAAGTAAATGCATATTTTTACTTTACTTCCTGGTCTTCAAAAAAAGTCTTAAATTCTCTTTCAAAGGCTCAGCAATCTTATCAGTTGGATTTTTAAAAAAATAATAATAATAATTATAATTCCGGTAGCATAGTGCCTAAGGCACTTGACTGCTAACCAGAAGGCTGGCGGTTCAAACCAACCAGCCACTCCTCGGAAGGAAGGTTGGGCAATCCTACTTCCGTAGTGATACTGCCTCGGAAACCCAAGGAGGGGTCGCTATGAGTCGGAGCCGACTCGACGGCACATAACAACAACAACAACATATTATAGCCAATGAAAGAAGATTTTAAACAAAAATTAAGTTATAATTAATTTGTCTTATTTTTTTAAAGAAAAGTATAGAAAGTGTCTGTCAGTTACCTTTGAAAGAACTGGCTATGCAGCTCCTTAAATATTCTCGTTAATCCAGCCACAGGGAGTATTAAATATTTAGGAGTGTGATGCCATCTAGTTTATCAGAGCAGTTCCATTTAAATGATTCTCCCCTGTTACCAATTGTAGCTGATGATTTAATTAGGTGGATGGAGTTAGTTACAATGATCATTAATAAGCTGTGTTAATGTCATCAAAATTCCTATTCTCCAGAGTTGGGGGAAGAGAAAAAAAAAAAAATCTGCCTAGTGAGAAAGATGGCCTATTTCTCACAGAATTCATTCTGCTTTTTTTCCCTCCAGTAATTAGCCTTGTTTTGTTTGGTATGTTCACACTAATTACAGCAACAGCTTTATTTTACTTTGTATAAAAGATCACTTCACTTGATTACATTCACAAAGTGTCTGCGTTGTGTAGCTCTTCCAAAGTATCCAAATGGATGGTTTGTGTTCTTTTTCCAATGTATAAATAAGAGCTGTTCTTATTATTAAAACCTAATCAAATAAACAAAGAGTATCAGAAAACTAATACTACATGATTACAGACTACATATTTTACTAACCTTTTTAAAATGCTATTTATTTTGGAGTCCAGGTGTGAACATTGAAACAGTGTTTCTCCTCCTCTGGATGGAAATAGGGGATGGAAGATTGTCTGAGAAGAATATCAAGCAGGACCCCAAATTTACAAAATAGTGAATTTCTGTTCATTGTTATAGAAATATTGACAACTATTAATGTGATTGACATCAAATTGTGCATGTGAAAAATGTTAATTTTGTAATTGTTGTATTATGTATATCTTTACAACAATATACAAGAAATAAATGAATAAAAGTTGCAGCCCCAAAAGAATTTATCTAAATTGTACTCACAAGGCAGACAATGATATGGGATGGAGAGACAGAATTCCCTATCCAGTTGTAACAGAATCAATTTCAACCTAATGATCATGGTGATTACATGTGGTATCCACAAATCAAAGAGGTTTTCATTGTTCATTTAAATTGAAAGTAATTATCGCAATGAAGAATTCTATTTCCAACTCCTGAGTTACATAAATGGCAAACTTCATACCATTTGCTCACAAGGACAAGAGAAACGGTGGAAATGGGATTATTCCCAAGAATAAGAAGAACAGTAACCTTGAGGGGTCCTACAGAAAGCCCACATATCTGATGTAATTCCCTTTAAACCTTCCTGGAAACTTCCACAAAGGATTCATTATTTATAGGAGCTTCTGCATTTAAATTGATTAAGACCTACTTGTTCTCAGAGAAAGAAAGATCAGACAAGTAACTCAATAGCAAGAATTAGTTTATCTCATGAAACAATTAGAGCCACTATCACCTATAAAATGTAAAGTGGCCTGGAAAATGTAACACAAAGGTGGCAGTTTTTGTTTGAGAAGGGAGGGACATCAGGAAAAGTCATGGAAAGAAGAAAACAAGAGCAAGGCACATTGGTAGAGTCTACCAATGATCAACCCAATTGGAATTCATTCATTCCTTCCATATCTCTTTATGGAATACCCAGTACATCCCCAGTATTTATACCCAGTGAGAAGAAAGAAAAATGTAGCACTGGACACATACTATTTATGTGCTAGTGGCTTTACCTGGTGTTATCCATGGAAGTGTGTCCTCCCAACAAATCCATTGAAGTTCTAGCCCCTATACTTGTGATTCCATTGAAAAATGGGGATTTTCTTTTGTTATTTTAATGAGGACATAACAGAGAGGCGTGAGTCCCAAATCTAATCACATCTGAGTTATAAAAAGAGCAGAATAGATATGGAGATATATTCTGGGGAAAGACAGACACCAAAGAATATCAAGGAACACAAAGGAACACCAAGAAATGCCAAGAAACTCCCAGATCTACCCACATGGACGGACACTTCCTTAGAGCTGATGCTCTGGTTTGTACTTCCAGACTCCAGACTGGGAAACAGTAAGTTCCTATTCTTTAAAGTCATCCATGTGTGGTAGTTTTTGTTATGGCAGTACTAGGTAACTAAAACATCTGTATGACCTTATTTCTTATTCTTACAGCCCTATAAATTAGGTTGTTATTTTATTTTACAGGTGAGGAAACACAGTTCCAGAAGATTGAACTGTTTTCTCAAGATCGTATACCTAGAAAATGGGAGAACTTACTTCTGCTGACTCGAATCTCCATGCCAGTTGCTACAGGACAAATAAAGGCACCATCCACCTTCCAGAATTTGATCACTGGACCAGGGAGAAAAGAAACAAATGAACACTGTAATAAAACTTGCTGTGAAAGTGTCATAAGAGGGCATGTGTAGGATGTTTGGAGTTGAGAAATTTGGAAAGATTCCAAAGAAAAGAAATTTAATCCAGGCCAGTAGTAGATTTTGATATGAAAATCACAGAATATTAAAGAAGAAAAACAAAGTGTACACAATGGAACGGAAACAAAAAATTTACTATAGGTTTGGGACACAATGAATGATCCATTTTGGCTTCAGAATAATATAGAGGTAAGCAATGTATAGTGGATGGTTTATAGCATCAGCTCCAGAGTGAGGCTGTCTAGATTCCAATTTCAGCTTCACCCCTTATTAGCTGTGTGAATTATTTAAGATCTTTAAGTCTTAGTGTGCATATCTGTAAACAAGGATAATTGTACACATTCTCTAAAGCTGTTATATGGATTAAATACGATGTTACATAGCAAGCTCTCTAGATGGTGCCAGCACATGGAAATGGCATGGTAGGTGCAAGCTGACATTATTATGTAAGGAGGTAGTAGAAGATAAGCTTGAAAATGATGTGAATGTCACTGAGAAGAGTTTAAATATTGTAATATAGGCAATAGAGAGATAATGTTGAAAATTTTATAGTCAAGGAGTTAATGGCAACACTTATATTTTAGAAAGAATAATGGGCAAAAGAGTTTAGAATGGAGTAGGGAAAAAGAGAAACAATAATTAGAGAATGGATTAAGACATCCACAACCAATACCACCACCAAAAAGTGAGAATGGACCTAAACATAGATGGAAGATACCAAAGATATTTCATAATTGTTCATAGGATTAACTCCCATTCAACTCTGCCTCAAAAGAGGTGCAGACTGGGGTTAATAAGCCATTTAGGAATTAATCCTATAAACTTACTGATTACTGAAACAGATTCAGAAAAGAAAGCATAGGACAATAACTGACCATGTAACTGCAAACATTGAATGTTTCCTTTTTTTAAGTTTTGTAATAGATGTAATAGAGGTTACTATAATAAGATATAGTGTTGAGTATGATATTATTCTTGCCCTCAAAATCTAGTATTTTCTCTTAATAATGGTACTTATAGTAGCTACTCAATGAACAGTGAATGGATGAATCAAGTGTAATCACATAAATGTCATCCTTGAGGTGAACACTTAATTTTGGTAGAAATGCTATGAAAAGTAAGAATGAAACAAGAAGAGATCATGTCTATCTTATCTAATGTATTATAAACCCGAACAGCTTCATCTTTTCTCCGTTTGGGTATCAGAGACTTTGGGTTTTGTTTTGTTTGTTTTTTCTGTTGTTGTTGTTTTGTTTTGTTTTCATCTATTTACCCTCCCTTCCCATGCCTGGTAACCAACAAAGGAAATTTCCTTCCTTCTGTAAATCTTTCCTTGACTTTTTAAAATAACGGATTCATACAGTATTTGTCCTTCTGCAATTGACTTATTTCACTCAGCAAAATATCCTCCAAGTTCATCCACATTATAAGGTGATTTGCTGATTCTTCATTATTCTTTAGTGTTACATAGTATTCAATTATGTTTATGTACTATAATTTGGTTATCCATTCATCTGTTGATGGACACTTAGGTCAGTTCTGTTTCTTTGTTATTGAAATAGTGCTGCGATGAACACGGGCAAGCATATATCTATTTGTGACCCAGGTCTCACCTCTTTAGGGTATATTCCTAGTAACGGAATTGCTAGATCAAATGGTATTTCTATTTCCAACTTTTTAAGGGAGCTCCATACCATTTTCCATGGTAGATGTATCATTTTACAGTCCTACCAGCAGTATATGAGAGTTCCAATCTCTCCACACTCTCACTAGCATTGTTTTCTGTCCTGTTGAACTTTGCAATATTGCTGGATAGAGATGATATCTCATGGTTGTTCTTATTTGCATCTCTCTAACAGCTAATGATTATGAGAATTGCTTAATGTGTTTGTTGGCTGCCTGAATATCTTCTTTGGTGAAGTGTCTATTCATATCCTTTCCCCATTTTTGAGTTGGACTGTTTCTTTTAGTTGTTGAGGTATTGAAGTTTTCTATAAATGTTAGAGATAAGTCCCTTGTTGAATGTCATTCCCAAATATTTTTTCCTAATCTGTAGGTTCTCTTACTCTTTTGGAGAAGTCTTTTGATGCACATAAGAATTTAATTTTTAGAAGGTCCCAGTCATCTATTTTCTCTGTATGTGTATTTTGAATTATGCTTGATAGGCTATTTATTCCATAGATTAGGACCACAGAAGGGTGGTGGTTCAAAAAACCACCAGCCACTCCTCGGAAGGAAGGGTGGGCAATCTGCTTCCACAGTGATACCACCTAGGAAACCCAAGGAGGGGTCGTTATGAGTCGAGTCTGGCTTGATGGCACATAACAACAACAACAACAAATTTGCCCCTATTTCATCTTTGATGAACTTTATATTTTTGAGTTTTAACCTTAGGTCTTTGATCCATCTTGAGTTAGTTGTTGTGTATGGTGTAAGGTATGGGTCGTGTTTCATTTTTCTGCAAATGGATATCCAGTTTTGCCAGTGCCATTTGTTGAAGATATTATTTCTTCCCCATTGAATGGGTTTCAGCCCTTTGTCAGCTCCATCTGGTAGTGGTTGGATCTATTTCTGTATTCTAAATTCTGTTCCACTGGTTTATGTGTCTATCATTGTACCAATACCAGGCTATTTTGACTACTGTAGCTGTATAGAAGGTTGTGAAATCTGGAAGTGTGAGATCTCCTACTTTGTTTTTCTCCTTCCGTAATGCTTTGTTTAGCCATGCTCTGTTTCCTTTTCATACAAAATTAGTGATTAATTTTTTCATGTCCTAAAGAATGTTGGTGGAATTTGGATTGGGATTGCATTGAATCTATCAATTGTGTTGCATGGTATTGACATTTTCACAAAGTTCAGTCTTCCTATCCGTGAGTATGAGCTATTCTTCCATTTACATAGGCCCTTATACTTTCTTATAGTAGTGTTTTATAGCTTTCTTCCTATAGAATGGGTGCTGGATTTTATCAAATACCTTTTCTGCATCAATGATATGATCCTGTGGTTCTTTTCCTTTGTTTTATTTGTGTGGTGGACTACATTGATTGTTTTTCTAATACTGAATCATCCCACATACCATTGATATAGTGTTGGATTCTATTGGTAAGGATTTTGTTGAAAATTTTTGTGTCTATATTCATGGGGGATATTGGTCTGCAGTTGTCCTTTTAGTGATGTCTTTGCCTATTTTTGGTGTCAGGGTTATGCTTGTTTCATAGAATGAATTTGAGAGTATGTCATTCTTTTCTATGTTCTGGAACAGCTTGAGTAGGATAGGTGTCACTGCTCTGAACATCTGATACAATTCTTCAATGAAGACTTCTGGGCCAGGACTTTTTATTGGGGGGACTTTTGTTTGTTTGTTTTAGTCTTAGTTTTTGTTTTTGTTTTTAATGACCTGCTCAATTTCTTCCTTTGTTATGGATCTGTTCAAATTTTCTACCTTAATCTATGCTAGTTTAGGTACATCTTGAGTTTCTAAGAATTTTTCCATTTCTTCTATGCTTCAGATTTGTTGGAGTACAGTTCCTCATAGTATTTTATTATTATCCTTTTTATTTTGGTTGGTTCTGTTGTGATGTCACTCATTTCATTTGTTGTGTGTGCTATTTCCATCTTCTCTCTCTTTTCCTTAGTTAAATTTGCAAGTAGTTTGTCAATTTTATTAATCTTTTTGAAGAACCAGCTTCTAATCTTGTTGATTTTCTCTAATGTTTTTCTGTTTTCTGATCCATTTATTTCTGCTTTGATCTTTATTATATCTTTTCTTCTAGAGACTGAAGGATTCTTTTGTTGCTCTTTTTCTAATTGCTGGAGTTGTTGGGTTAAGGTGTTTGTGGTAGTTAAGAGGTGGGTCAACTTGGCTGGGTCTGCTTTTATGTGGCTGGGATGTAGTTAATCCTCATGATGAGACTGGTAATCAACTCCATGGTAGAATTTACCGGGGCAGCTGAGTAGCAGCCTTAGAGATGTGGTCTGCTTCCAGTACATAAGAAGCTGTTTTGAGGAAGGTCTCTAGCTTTTGCAAGAGTCCTGCAAGTACCAGAGTCATCATTCAGCATCCTGCCATGTTGTCTGCTGATTTGGGGACTGTTAAAGGACTTGAATTAGTGGCCTGCTATATTGCTTGATAAACTTAGGACTGTGCCATTTTACTTGTTGATCTCAGGTTTGCCAGCCTAAGCAGTCAGCAGCTGTCTGAGCGAAGAGATGCCTCCAGCTCCAGTGGGCCAGGAGCAGGAGGCAGAGCTAAAACCCAAGTTCATGGGGCCTTTACAAAATGCCTAGAGCTGGCACTTTGAACTCAGACTTCTTGTCTCAAAACTGTAAGAAAATAACAAACCCTGTTTGTTAAAGCCATCCCATTTGTGCTATTTTCTGTCAGAGTGGCACTAGATAACCAAAATAACTGTTTATTCCCTCTAATTGATTTGTTGTTGGTATAGTTTACAGATTTACCCCTCTGGCTCTCTATTTTCCTTTTTTTTTTTTTTTTTTAAAGAGGCAAAAGGGTGCCTGCACTGAGGAAGGACAGAAGAAGAGAGAGGAAGAAAAAGAAGAAGAGGAAGAAGAGCTCTATTTTCCATTTTGTAAGCTTATTTTGAATTTTCTTCATTAAGATTTTACTTGTATGCAATATTAATGATATTGCTCAATAATTTCCACATTCTGTGGGATCACCTTTCTTTGGAATGGGAACAAATATGATCTCTTTCAGTCAGTTGGCCAGGTAGCTCTCTTCCAAAACTCTTGGCATAACCAAGTGAGTGCCTCCAGTGGGGCATCCGTTTGTTGAAACATCTCAATGAGTATTCTGTCAATTTCTGGAGCCTTGGTGTTCACGAATTTCTTCAGTGCATCTTCAACTTCTTCCTTCAATACCATTTGTTCTTGAACATATGCCACCTCCTGAAATGGATGAATATTGCCCAATTCTTTTTGGTACAATGACTGTATATTCTTTCCATTTTATTTTGATATTTCCTGCATCATTCAATACTTTGCCCATAGAATCTTTCAATATTGCAATTTGAGGCTTAAATTTTTTATTCAGTTCTTTCAGCTTGAGAAATACCAAGTGTGTTCTTTCCTTTTGGTTTTCTAACTCCAGGTCTTTGCACATTTCATTATAGTAATTGACTTTGTCTGCTTGAGCTGCTCTTTGAAATCTTTTGTTCAGCTCTTTTATCTTGTCATTTCTTCCATTTGCTTTAGCTACTCTCCACTCAAAGGCAAGTTTCAGAATCTCTTTTGACATCTATTTTGGTCTTTTATTTTCTTGTCTTTTTAATGACCTCTTTGTTTCTTGATGTTCATGATGTCATCCCATAATTCTTCTGGTTTTCGGTCATTGGTGTTCAGTTTTTCAAATCTATTCTTTAGATGGTCTCTAAATACAGGAGGGATATATTCAAGGTCAAATTTTGCCTTTCATGGACTTGTTTTAGTTGTTTTCATCTTCAAGTTGAACTTGCATATTAGCAGTTGATGGTCTGTTCCACAATCAGCTCCTGGTCTTGTTTTGGGCAAAGATATTGAAGTTCTCTATCACCTCTTGCCACAGATGTAGTGAATCTGAATCCTGTGTACCCATCTGGTGAAGTCCACATGTATAGCTGTCATTTGTGTCATTGAAAAAAGGTATTTGCAATGAATAAATTATTGGTCTTGCAAAATTCTATCATATGATCTCCAGCATTATTTCTGTCACCAAGGCTAAATTTTCCAACTGGCAGTGATTCTTCTTTGTTTCCAACTTTTGCATTCCAGTCAGCACTGATAATTAACACATCTTGATTGCATGTGTGGTCAATTTCAGACTGCAGAAGTTAATAAAAGTAAAAAAAAAATCTTCAATTTCCTCATAATATAATATTTACCCATTCCAAAGGAAGGTCATTCTACAGAATGTGGAAATTATCGAACAATATCATTAATGTAGCATGCAAGTAAAAATCTTATTGAAGATAATTTGAAAACAGTTGCAGCAGTATATTGACAGCTGGATTCCAGAAATGCAAGCTGGATTCAGAAGAGGATGTGGAATGATGGATATCATTGCTGATGTCAGATGGATCTTGCCTCAAAGCAAAAAATACCAGAAAGATGCTTACTTGTGTTTTATTGGCTATGCAAAAGCATTAGATTGTGTGGAGCATACAAATTGTGGGTAACTTTGAGAATAATGGTAATTCCAGAGCACTCAATTGTACTCATGAGGAACCTGTACATAGACCAGGTTAAGCTGTCATTCAAACAGAAAAAAAGGAACACTACATGGTTTAAAATCAAGAAGGGAGTGTGTCAGTGTTGTATCCTTTCACCATACTTATTCAATCTATATGCTGAACAAATAATCCAAGAAGCTGGACTATATGAAGAATAACATGGCATCAGGATTGGAGGAATAATCATTAACAATCTGCTATACGCTGACAACACAACTTTTCTTGCTGAAAGTGAGGATGACTTGAGGCACTTACTGATGCATATTGAAGAATAGAGTCTGCAATATGGATTACATCTCAATACAAAGAAAACAAAAATTCTCACAACTGGACCTATAAACTGCATCACAATAAATGGAGAAAAGACTGATGTTGTCAAAGACTCCACATTGGTTTGTTCTACAATTGACACTAATGGAAGCAGCAGTCAGGACATTACACAACATATAGCACTGGGCAAATCAGCTGCAAAGGAACTCTTTCAAGTGCTTGAAAAGCAAAGATGTCTCCTTGAGGACTAAGGTGCACTTGACACAAGCTATGATATTTTCAATCGCCTCATATGCATGTGAGAGCTGGACAATGAATAAAGGAGACCAAAGAATAATTGATGCTTTTGATTTGTGGTGATGGTGAAGAATGTTGAAAGTACCATGGACTGCTAAAAGAACTAACAAATCTGTCCTGAAGGAAGTGCAGCCAAGATGCTCCTTAGAAGTGAGAATGGCCAGACTTCACCTCATCTACTTTAGTCATGTTATCAAAAAGAACCATTCCCTGGAGAAGGACATCTTGTTTCTTAAGGTGGTGGGTCTATGAAAGAGGAGAAGGCCCTCAACAAGATGGATTGACACGGTGGCTGTGGCAATGGGCTCAAGTATAGCAAGGATCAGGGAGCTGGCACAGGAATGGGCAGTGTTTCACTGTGCTGTGCATAAGGTCACTATGAGTCGGAGATGACTCAATGGCACCTAATAACAACAAGCTTATTTTAGTATTAAGAATTCTATTCTTAGGTTGGTTTCTGAGGTGTAGTGTCAGAAGCCTTAATCTTTTGTTGCTGTCTTCCACTGTTGGTTTTCTGTTGGAAGAATTCCCTTTAGCAGTTCTTGTGGGGTTGGTCTGGTTTTACAAATTCTCTTAATTTCTGTTTGTCCAGAAACGTCTGTATTTTGCCATCATATTTGAAGGACAGTTTTGCTAGATATAGAATTCTTGGTTTGCAAATTTTTCCTTTCAAAATTTTGTATATGTCATCCCATTACCTTCTTGCCTGCATGGTTTGTGCAGAGAAATAAGAAGTTAGTCTCATTGATTGCCTTTTGTAAGTAAAATTCTGTTTTTCCCAAGCTGCTCTCAAGATTCTTACTTTGGCTTTCGCTTTAGAAAGTTTGATTATGAAATGTCTTGGTAAATTTCTCTTTGGGTCTATCCTGTATGGGTTCATTGAGCTGTTGGATGGATATCATTTCGTCTTTCATGATATTGGTGAACTTTCAGGTTAGCAATCTTCAACAATTTTCCAGTTTTCTTTATTCCTTTTTTTTCCTCCTCTTGTTCTGGGATTCCAGTCAGGCATTTATTATTTATTTTGATATCATCCAAAATAGCTCTTAAGTTTTCTTCATTTCTCTTAATTCTCTGGTCTGGTTTTTCCTCATGCAAGCTGGTTCAAGGGATTTGTCTCCTAGCTGGGATATGCATTCCTCAGGCAATTGAATTCTACTCTTTTGTACTTCCAACATGTTATCTATTGCCATAATTTTTGTTTTCATCTTCTGGACACCCATTTATTGTTAATATATGATTTCTAATTGTCTACTTATTTTGTCATTTTGTTCTCGAATGATTTTCCTGAATTCTTCCAGGATGTCATCAGTCTTTGCTTTGCTTCTACTTACAGTTTCCTTGAGCTCTTGAAAGGTTATGTGTGTGTGTGTGTGTGTGTATCTGTATCTATAGCTATACATATGTATGTATGTATTTGAATTCCTTCTCAGATAGTTCTATTACCTGCTCTTCCTTGGGAAGATTTCCTTGTTCTTTATTTTGGTCACTTGCTTCTGCTACTTTGTTCTATTTCTTTATTTGAATTGAAGATGTCTGTTGTCTCTGAGAGATTTTGAAGTTGTTTTAATTTGTTGATTGTATGTTGGTTTGTTTCAATACATCCAAATGAATGGAGCAGGTCTGTTGCTTTGATGGTTAATTTGACAGCACTGAGGTATTTGGAATGAAGTGCAGGTCTCTGTTTGATGTGAAAAGGAGCTGCTGTTAGGATGAACAGATGTTATCTACTATCTGTTGTTGATTCAGTGGTGTAGGAGTTGACAGTGGTGCTTGTCCATTGGTTGAGGTGGTAGGTGCAGTAGAAATGGAGTCAAAGATTTCATATTACCAGTTCCACAATCAACACCAATGGAAGCAGTAGTCAAGACTTCAGATGATGTATTGCATTGGGAAATTTGCTACAAAAGACCTCTTTAAAGTTCTGCAGAGCAAAGATGTCTCTTTGAAGACTAACATGCACTCAAGCCATGGTGTTTTTAATCACCTCATATGCATGTGAAAGCTGGACAATGAACAAAGAAGACCAAAGAAGAGTTGATGCTTTTGACTTGTGTGCTGGCAAAGAATACTGAAAGTACCATGGACTTCCAAAAGAACTAACAAATCTGTCCTGGAGGAAGTGCGGCTGGAATGCTCCTTGGAAGTGAGAACGGCCAGACTTCATCTGACCTACTTTGATCATGTTGTAAGGAGGGACCATTCCCTGGAGAAGGATATTATATTTGGTAAAGTGGAGGGTCAACAAAAAATGGGAAGGCCTTCAACGAGGTGGATTGACATAGTAGCCGCAATGATGGGATCAGGTATGGCAAGTATTGTGACACTGGAGCAAGACCAGACAGTACTTCATTCTGTTGTACATAGGGTTGCTATAAGTCGGAGCAGACTCAATGGCACTTAACAGTAACAATGACCTCCTTCTGTTAGATAGTGCAGGAAAAGAAAAAAGGAAAAAAAAAAAAAAGGTGAGGGGGAGGGGAGGGAAAGGAATAAAGATAGAATAAAATAAAAAATATATAAAAAGAGACAAAAAGGGGAGTGGTTGGGTTGAAAGAATGGCAAACATTTAAGAAGATGAAGAGGAGGAAGGAGAAATAAACAGATAAAAAGACAGAAAAATATGGAAAGAGAAATAGGAGGGAAGGAAGGGAAATTGAAGAGGAGGGTCATTTGTAGCTATGGTCAGGTACTTGTAGTTACAGGGATGGGGCAAGTATAGCAGAAACCACACTCCACAGGTGTCTGCCTGCAGAGTTTGTAGGAGCTAAGTGTTAATGTTCTCCACTTTTCAAAAAAGTTGCAGGTTTTTGCTTGTTTTTCTCAGTGTGAGAAGGATCAACCATTGACATAAAAGGAGGGAGAGATAGCTACAGCCTTTGGGGCTATTAGAAGTGGATTGTTGGGGGTGGCTACAGGATTTCCTTGGCCTCCAGTTTGGTGGGAGTGGGGAAAGGCTTTGCCCCTATTTGCAGGGACACTGTACTTGTTTTGGGCAGAGTCTGGCTCACCAGTCATGATTCAATGGCATGGGTCTGGCTCCCTTGTTGGCAGATGAAACTCTTGCCTAGATTCTAGTGAAAAGCAGCCCTGGTAACATATTGGCTCACCACTCCAACAAAGACTTTTCAATTGCAGAGTTGGGAGGTGCTTGGCACGAGTAAGCCCTCTCTTGGGAAGAGGCTGCAGAGTTGTTCTTCTGTTTCAGTGTGAAAAATTACAGTGTGAAAAAGTCCCTTAGGCAACCAGCGGGCAATTTTCAGCCCTTGACTCAGGCTGCTAGAGGTGGACGTATCCAGGGTTTGGGATTGGTGAAAGCTGAGCTTCACAGTCCTTAGTCCCTTTCTTGCCCTAATTCAATAGAGCCGTAGATTGTTCCAAGTCCAGTTTCCTCAGCTGCCTCAACATAGGACTTGCCCCAAACTTGACTAAGTTTAATTCCCTCTCACTTTCCTCCTCTAGCCTCCCTCTCTTTGTGCCTATCTGTGTTGCCCTCCTATCTGCTTCTCTTCCAGGTCCCACATGTTTATTGCTCACCTTGAATTCCTACTGATTTGTCTATATTGTGGGATCTCTGATGGTTTAGCGCCTAAGGCATTTGACTGCTAACCAGAAGCTAGCAGTTCAAACCCACCAGCCATGCCTCGGAAGGTTGGGCAATCTACTTCCATAGTGATACTGCCTCGGAAACCCAAGGAGGATCGCTATGAATCGGATTCGACTCAATGGCAGTGAGTTTGGGTTTTGTTTTGGTTTTGTCTATGTTATGTCTTTATCACTGTGTGGCTTCCTTAAAGTTTGTTTTTGTTTTTCTCTCCTCATCATCAGTGTCAGCATATCTATTTATGATGCTTCTGCTTCAGACGGTTCTGACTCTTTTCCTCCCCAGTCACGAATCTCTATCCAATTCCAGTTCCAATCAGCACTCAGTCTAATCCTTAACATCTTATTTTATGCTCAGAGTTCCAGGAATATTATTTGTATCTGTTTCATTCAGGTTTTGAGATTTCATTGATGAGGGAATTGGCAGATTTTTCTAACAGGATGCCATCTTGTCTCCTCATCCTTCGAAAGTATTCCTTTAAGTAGTAACCAAAACCACAGTTCAAAAGTGAGATAAAGATAAATTACATAAACAGATGTATTGACAATTGAATAGTT
>NW_006921866.1:3328838-3330670 GCF_000298275.1 Orycteropus afer afer | reverse complement strand
GGCACTTAACAACAACAACAACAAGGAAGACCAGTTAATACAACTATTATTCAAATTTATGCACCAACTACCAAAGCCAAAGATGAGGAAATTGAAGATTTTTATCAGCTTCTACAGTTTGAAATTGACTGAACATGCAGTCAGGATGTGTTAATTATCACTGGTGACTGGAATGTAAAAGTTGGAAAGAAAGAAGAATAACCGGTAGTTGGCCGTGGGCTGGGTCCCTGGCCTTACCTGGATCCCTGCCTCTGCTTCCTCACTCTGTCCTGGTCCCCCCCACCTCGGATTTTTGTCTGCTTTCCCCAGCATGGTTTAAAATCAAAAGTGAATGTGTCAGGGTTGTATCCTTTCCCCATACTTATTCAGTATGTATGCCAAGCAAATCATCTGAGAAGCTAGACTACATGAAGAAGAACGTAGCAGTAGGATCAGAGGAAGAATCATTAGCAACCTGTGATACGCTGATGACACAACTTTGCTTGCTGAAAGTGAGGATGACTTGAGGCACTTACTGGTGAAGATTGAAGAATACAGTCTGCAATATGCATTACATCTCAATATAAAGAAAACAATATTACTCACAACTGGACTTTAAGCAGCATTACGATAAATGGAGAAAAGATTGAAGTTGTCAAAGACTTTACATTGCTTCATTCTAAAACCGATGCCAATGGAAGCATCAGTCAGGACATTAGATGCCATACATTTAGATAAACATATGAATGAATGATTGCAAAAACACATGTTAATGTCAATGGATTGGATACCTAACACAGAGTGAAGTAATCTTAAGGACAGAAGGTAAAGGGTAAAAACATCATAAAGTAAAATAAAAGATCTTAAGGATGATGTTTTCAGGAATTGAGTAAGATTAACTCAATTCTTATACCTGAAGTTCACAGTAGGAGAAACAACATGGTCTATGGGTTTCATTTTCAGGTACAAGGCCACGTGTTAGAAAAGAAATGACCAGCTGTGTCACATAACTAAATGCCAGTTGACAGCTTCCATTCCACCCAACTGATTTCCAGGTGGATGAAACTTTCTTATGTATAAATGATAAATTTGCACACCCAAATGGAAGGGGAGGATGCTATTTTCCCTTGCAAAACAAACAAACAAAATAAAACATTTATATTAGCATAAAAAAGGCTGTCATCTCTAAATAGTAAGCAGCTTATGAAATCACAATTTTATTATCCCCATACTTCTGCAAATTCACAAATCCCCCAAGAGGAATAACTCATATATCTCAGATTCAGTCAGTGGATAAGCTTAAAATAGAAATAAAATGAGGCATAGTTTGTCTAGAGACTTTTCCTTGAAAAATAAACTACTCTATGTAATTAGTATTGGAAACTGCTACAGATGGCTTACTAAGACTATTAATACCATAAAACCATTATATACAATTTTGTCATTAATTGCTAAAATCCCATTGATTTTAATATACAAAAGTAATAAATCCAACACACCATAATTGCTTGTATTTTTAAATCCTAAGAGAATAGACATTTCAAATCTTCTTGCCTCTGCCCTCAACTGCAAACCCACTGCCATTGAGCTGATTCTGACTTATAGTGACACTTTAGGACACAGTACAACTGCCCCATAGGGTTTTCAAGGCTGTAAATCTTTACAGAAGCAGACTGTTGTATCTTTCTCCCACAGAGTGTTTCGTGGATTCAAACCCCAGATCTTTCAGTTACCAGCCAAGTGTTCAACCACTGAGCCACCAAGGCTTCTTTGCCCCTAACTAGAGAGTTTAAAAGGAGCTCTGGTAGCATAGTGCCTAAGGCACTTGACTGCTACCCGGAAGGCTGGCGGTT
>NW_006921866.1:3326477-3328341 GCF_000298275.1 Orycteropus afer afer | reverse complement strand
TGCAATTTAATAGTCACTTCCTAAAATTTAAATTTCCCAAGCAGTGGGAAAGCATTGAAAAAGCCAAGGAAGGGGGGGAACAGGACAGAGAGAGGAAGCAGAGGCAGGGATCCAGGTAAGGCTGGGGTTCCAGGGCATGCACCTCCCAAGTAGTGGGAAAGCAGAGAAAAAGCTGGGGGTGGGGGTCCAGGACAGAGCACATAAGCAGAGGCAGGGATCCAGGTAAAGCCAGGGACCCACCCCATGCCCCTCCCAAGTGGTGGGAAAGAGGCAGAGATCTATGTGAAGGTAGAGTGGGGAAGGTGGAGAGGTTTTGAACAGCTAAGGGAAAGAAACTTGTCTGTAAGTTTGTCCTACTGTGGTGGCATGTTGCTGTGAGGCTTGAGGCTGTGCCACTGGTGTCTCAAACCCATCAGGGTTGCACAAGGTGCACAGGTTTCAGCAGTTTACAGACTGAAACAGACTAGGAAGAAAGAGGAGGCCATCTACTTCTCAAAGAATTGGTCAGGGAAAACCTTATGAATAGCAGAGAAACATTGTATGATACATTACTGTGCAACTTTATGAATACCCTGAAAACATTGTCTGATACAATGCAGGAGGATAAGTCACTTAGGTCGGGAGGCTTTCAAAATAGGACCAGGAAAGCACTGCATGATCACAATAGAACCAGAAGGAGGAGGTTAATTATATGAATATTAATGATATTAATATTAATATTAATGATATGAATAAGGTAAAGCTTTTGAGACCACCATTTGCTGACATGGCACAACTCAAATTGAAGACAAACAGCTGCAAACATCCATTAATAATTGGAACATGAACTTTACAAAGCATGAATCTAGAAATATTGGAAGTTGTCAAAAATGAAATGGAGCACATAAAGATTGATATCCTAGGCATTATTGAGCTGAAATGGACAGGTTTTGGCCATTTTGACTCAGAACACCAGGTGGTCTACTATGCCAGGAATGACAATTTGAAGATGAAGGGTGTGGCTTTCATCATCACAAAGGATGTTTCAAGATCTGTCTAAAGTACGGTGCTGTCAGTGATAGGACAATATCCATATGCCTACAAGGAAGACCAGTCAATACAACTATTATTCAATTTATGCACCAGTTATGAAAGCCAAAGATGAGGAAATTGAAGAATTTTATCAACTTCTGCAGTCTGAAATTGACCGAACATGCAATCAGGGTGTGTTAATTATCACTGGTGACTGGAATGCAAAAGTTGGAAACAAAGAATCACTGGTAGTTGAAAAATTAGGCCTTGCTGACAGAAATGATGCTGGAAAGAACATGATAGAATTTTGCAAGACCAATGACTTGTTCATTGCAAATACCTCTTTTCAACAACACAGACGGTGGCTATACATGTGGACTTCACCAGATGGAGTACACAGGAATCATATTGACTACATCTGTGGCAAGAGGCAATGGAAAAGCTCAATATCTTCAGACAAAACCAGGCTTGGAGCTGATTGTGGGACAAACCATCAACTGCTCATATGCAAGTTCAACTTGAAGTTAAGGGAGTTAAAACAAGTCCATGAGAGCCAAAATATGACCTTGATTATATCCCTCCTGAATTTAGAAACCATCTAAAGAATAGGTTTGATGCACTGAAAACCAGAAGAATTGTGGGATGACAACAAGAGCATCATCCATGAAGAAAGCAAGAGGTCACTAAAAAGATGAGAAAGACCAAAATGGATAACAAAAGAAACTCTAAAACTTGCCCATCAGTGGAGAGTAGCTAAAGCAACTGGAAGAAATGACAAGATAAAAGCTGAACAGAAGATTTCAAAGAGCAGCTTGAGCAGACAAAGCCAATTACTATAATATGTGTAAAGACC
>NW_006921866.1:3306313-3319198 GCF_000298275.1 Orycteropus afer afer | reverse complement strand
AATTTAAATAAGCATGTTTAAGTATCTACCTTACACTCTGAAAAAGTGAAGTGTCCATTTTCATACCAGTTTTTAAATAGTTTTCATGTCAGCTCAGGAAATGATAGTATTATTATTGTACAGCAATGAGGATATTATACATTATTTAGTGAATGATACTGAGACAATTGGTTGACCATATGGAAAAAATATTTAAATCAATATCATGCAAACTAAAACCACAATGGCATATTAGTATACATCCATTTGAATCACTAAAATTAATAAAGTTGACAATATCACATGTACACAAAAATGTGAAAAATTGGAACTCTCATATATGGCTGACTGGAATGCAAAATGGTACAACCTTTTTTGAAAACAGTTTGGTAGTGTTTTTATAAGGTTAACTATAAAATTACCAATCCCAGGTATTTTTCTAAGGAAAACATATGCTCATGCAAAGACTGGTATGTAAGTGTTCCTACCAGCTTTATTCAAAATATTAAAAGGAAAAAATCACCATATGACTCAGCAATTCCACTCCTAGGTATATACCCAAAAGACTTGAAAGCAGGAATGCAAACGGATACTTGTACACCAATGTACATTGCAGCACTATTCACAATAGCCAAAAGATGGAAGCAACCTAATAGTCTATCAACACATGAATAGATGAACACAATGTAGTACAGACAAATAGTGAAATATTGCTCTGCCATTAAAATAAATGATATCCAAGGATGAACCTTGAAAACATTATGCTACATAAAATAAATTGGACCAAAAGAACAAATATTGTATTATCCTACTTAAATGAAGTATTTGGAAAGTCAAATGCATAGAGGCCAAAGTTTATTATTGACTATCAGGAATGGGAGGGAAGAGGAAAGAGGCAGTCATTGATTAGGGAACACTGAACTTCTGTCAAGTGTGATGAAAAATTTGGAAACAGGTAATGGTGATGGTTGGCAACATGATGGACATTATTAAACTCAAAGAATTTTCCATGTAAAAGATGTTGAAATGGCAAATGATTTGTTATATATATGCTTTGTGGTTAGATACTGTTCAGTACATTTTCACTCATAACAACCCTCTGTGACAGAGTAGAACTGCCTCATAGAATTTCCTAGGCTTTATTCATTACAGGAGCACATTACCAGGTCTTTTTCCCTAGAGTGGCTGGGGGTAGAAGGGAGTTCAAACCCCAAACCTTTTGGTTAGTAGCTGAGTACTTAACCATTGTGACATCCAGGCTCCTTACTACTATTTAAGATATAAAATATATCAAAAATAAAATAAACATTGAATGTTTCCATTCACTGTGATTTAGCAGTTCTTCTCCTGGGAGTAAAATATTACAAACAATTAATAATGACCTAGGTAATTTGGGAGGATCCCTGGTAGCACAGTGGTTAAGAGTTCAGCTGCTAACGAAAAGGTCAGCAGGTTCTAACCTACTAGCCACTCTGCAGGAGAAAGATGTGGCAGTCAACTTCCATAAAGATTTACAGCCTTGGTATCATCCTACAAGGCAGTTCTACTCTGAGTCAGTATGAGTTGGAATCAACTAGATGGCAATGGGTTAGGTAATTAAGGTATGCTAAATTTCTTTTAGATCAATAGGTTTCAAACCTTACCGTGCATCAAAATTCCCTGGAGCGTTTGTTTAAACACAGATTTCTGTGTTCATGTCCAGAATTTCTGATCCATAAGTCTAGAGTAGGGCCTGAGAATTTCCATTTCTAGCTCCTAAGCAATACTGATGCTGCTGGTCTGAAGAACCACCACTCTAGAGTGAGATGTTTTCTAGGATTTATATCTTGACATAGATATTTGGTTAAGGAGCACTTCTTTTGCTTAAGAGGTCTCTGTGATATTTCAAGAAGGAACATTGTTTCTGAGAAACAAAAACAAAATAGAGGTAAAAATAAAAAATGTGTACCTCAAAGGGATTGGCAGCCTGTTTGACTCTAGTACACAGTAGATACTTCATAGTAAGTTATTTGCTTTATAATCTTAGAGTCTGAAAATATGACACTAATACTTTATCAACTGCAACAAACAAAGCAATTATTTTCTAAGAGTCATTTCTGCCAACATATCTAATATCTCACTAATCTGTATATTCCTTTTAATAGAATAGTTAGTAAATTATACAAGAGGTCTAATTACATCAATTTTTTCAGAAGACATGATGGGTAACCCATGGACTTTAAGAAATAAACATTTGCTTTTGATTTGCTTGCTTTCAATAACAGGAAAAAGAAGAATATTCCAATTACAGGTTACATTCTCAGAATCTAGTACCGACTGACACTCTTTAAACAATTCATTTAGAAACAATGATTTTGCTGTTCCCAAAGCTATTGTTCTTCAAATTTTCCATGACAGTTTTAAAATCATAAACAATGTTGGGCCAAAGCTATCAATTTATTTTATGACATCATCAAGCAAAAAGCTTTGCATTTTTATGAAGAATGATTTTATCAAGAAAAGAAAATTTTATCAACTGAACAAGAGGATATAACCATAATAAATGTCTATGCACCCAGTGAAAGCACCCCAAAATACATGAATCAAAACTTTAACAGAATTGAAAACAGAAATTGATAACTCCACAATAATAGTAGGAGATTTTAATACACAATTTTAAGTGAAGTGTAGAACAACTAGAAAGAAACTCAACAAACACACATAATTTTAACCAACTTGACCTTATATACAGAATACTTCATCCAAAAAAAGCACAGTATACATTCTTTTCCAGCATACATGGAATATTCTCCAAGATAAAACATCACAAAGCAAGCTCAATAAATTTGAAAACATTGAAATACTCCAACCATCTTCTCAGATCACAATGTTATAAAATTAGAAATGAACAACAGGAAGATTAAGGAAAAAGAAGCAAACACATGGAATCTGAATAACATCCTGCTTAAAAATTACGGGATGATAGAAGAAATTAAAAATGAAATAAAAAATTCCTTAAACAAGAATGAAAACACAGCATGCCAAAATCTTTGGAACATAACAAAAGCAGTGCTCAGAAAACATTTTGCAGCAATAAATGTACATATCAAAAAAGGAGAAAGAGTCAAGATCAACTCCTTAAACTGAACATCTCCAACAGTTAGAAAGAGGAGCAAAATAAGCCTACAGTCATCAGAAGAAAAGAAGTAGTAAAGATTTGGACAGAAATAAATGAAACACAAAAACAGTAGAAAGAATCAACAAGACTAGAAATTGGTTCTTTGAAAAGATTAATAAAATGGACAAATCACTTTCAAATTTAGCAAAGGATAAGAAGATGCAAATAATATGAAAAGGGTTCTGTCACACAAAACCAACCAAAATTAAAAGGACATTATCAAAATACCATAAAGAACTGTACACTATACACCAACAAATTTGAAAACCTAGAAGAAATAAACAACACTCTACCTACCCAAACTAACACAGATTGAGGCAGAAAATTTGAACAGACCTGTACAAAAGAATTTGAACAGGTCACTAAAAATAATAATAATAATAAGCTACCAACAAAAGCAAGTATTGGCCCATGTTGGCTTGACTGGCAAATTCTATCAAATGTTCAGAGAAGAGCTGATGCCAATTCTACTTAAACTATTTCAGAATATAGAAAAGGAGGGAATACACCTGAATACATTTCATGATGTAAGCACAATCCTGATACCAAAACCAGGCAAAGACTTCATTTAAAAAGAAAATTTTAGACCAATATCCCTCATGAACATAGAAACAAAAATTCTTAATCCTAGCCAAAATAATCCAACAATTTATCAAAAAAAAAAAAATATAGTAAATCATTGGTAAATATTCATTATTTCATTCATTTCATCTCAAGTCATATTCATACCAGTTATACAAGGACGGTTTATCTTTAGAAAAACAATCAAAGTAATACACTGCATAAATAAAACAAAGGAAAAGAATCACATGATCATAGCAATCAACACAGAAAGGGTATTTGACAAAATTCGACATCCATTCCTGATAATAATGCTGAATAAAGTAGGAATGGAAAGGAAATTCTTCAACATAATGAAGGGCATATATACAAAACTAATGGCCAACATCACTCTCAATAGAGAAAGACTAAAAAAACTTGCTTTATGAATGGGTACCAGATAAAGATGCCTTTTATCACCACTCAATTCAATATTGTATAGGAAGTCCTAGCCAGAGCAATAAGGCAAGAAAGGAAAATAAAAGTCATACAAATTGTTGAGAAAGAAGTAAAACTCTTTACTTCTCTATTTAACGATTACATGATCCTATACATAGAAAAATCCCAAAGACTCAGTAAGAAAATCACTGGAACTAGTTGAAAGTTTCAGCAGAGTAACATGGTACAAGATCAACATACAAAAATTAGTCAGATTCCATTACCCGAACGAGGAGAATTCTGTAAAGGAAATCAGGAAAGCAATACCATTTACAATAACCACCAAAAAGATGAATAACTATAGATACAAAAGACCTATACAAAGAAAACTAAAAAACATTACTACAAGTCAGCGAAAGAAATGTTCATGAGATGGTTAGCCATTAGATAGATGCAAATCAAAATTACAATGCGATATCATTGCACTCCAGCATTAACAACAAAGTTCAAAAGTACACAAAACAACAAATGCTGGTGAGGGTATGGAGAGACTAGAACCCTCATACACCACTTGTGGGACTATAAAATAGTGCAACTGCTGGAGAAAATGGTATAGTGCTTCCTTAGAAATACCATACCATTCAGCAATATCCTACTACCCAGTACATATCCTAGAGAAATAAGAGTCATGACACAAACAGATATATGGACACCCATATACCTTGCATCATTATTCACAATAGCAAAAATATGGAAACAATCTAAGTGCCCATCAGTGGATGAATGAATAAACAAACTATGATTCATACGTGTAATGAATCCAACTCAAACTTAAAGAATAAGGATATATCTGTGAAACATCTTATCACATGGATAAAGCCAGAGAATGATATGCTGAGTGAAAAGGACAAATATTGTATGAGACCAGTAGTGTAATCAAGAAAAGGTATACACAGAGAATGATCATTTCTAGAAGGTTAAAAGAGGGGAAAGATGGTAAATTGCCAACTAGAGGGTAGACATGTATGAAATTGGGTGAAGGGAAAGGCAATATACAGTAAGAGGGAGGTCAGCACAAAATGATCAAGGCAAAGGAAAACACTGGGAGAAGCAGAAGAGTTCAAGTGAACAAAGGTTGATCAACTATTACATTCCCAATCCTGAAATAACAATAATGACAATAATCTATAAGGGAATACATAGATAGATACACAAGCTGAAGAGGAATGGGAAGACAGATGGGACTAATGCCATGAATACACAGATGGGACTAATGCCATGAATACATATAGATTTGACAGAGGATATTTCTACATAGGTATTTACATGTGCTGCAAATATATCTATGAATAAATCAGAGTATATAGGGGGCAAAGTTGTGAAAACTTCTTAGCCATAACTAAATAAACATCTTGAGGAAATGAGCCACTGGGCTTGGGGATTCAGGACCATAGTCTCTGGGGACAACAAAGTCACTGGCATAGTATTGTCCAGTGATTGTGTTTACATCCTACTCTGCTGAGTAGTTATTGGGGTCTTAAAAGCTTATATGTGGCCATCTAAGGTGCAACTATTAATCTCTCTCCATCCAAAGCAAACAAGAGTAAAGAAAATCAAAGATGCTAGTTCTTCCAAAGGACTAATGGATCACGTGAACCGCAGCCTCCACGACCTTGAAAGCAGAACTAGATGGTGCCAGGCTAAAACGTCTGACCACTCTGAAAGGGATCACAATAAGAGGTCCTGGATAGAGTGGGACAAAACTCAAAATCATAAAAAGGACCAAGGTTACTGGTCTGTTAGAGAGATTGGTGTAACCTCCAATACCATGGCTTTTAGACACACCTCAGGCCTTGAACAGAACTCACCTCCATAGCTCAGCTTTCAGTCAGATGATAGGCCTGAAAGGTAAAAAATAACACAAGGGAGATATGCACTCCTTATAATAATCAGCCGTTCGAGATCAAAAGGGCAGCATTTGCCCAGGGATAAAGCTCAAAAGGTAGGAAGGGATAGAAAAGAAAGATGAATGAGAACGATAAACAACAGGAGGCAAGTGGAAAGAGTGCTGTTATATGGTGGGGATTGCAATGAATGTTACAAAACAAAATGCATATAACTTTTTGAATGGAAAACAAATTTGCTCTGTAAACTTTCATCCAAATCACAACACAGAGTTTAAAAAAAAAAAAAAAAGTACAAAATTTAAAAAATAGAAAAGATTTTTGCTGTTGACTATGAACCTGTCCTCAGGAAGGCTGAATGGAGTGCACATTACCTGAACCCTCACCAGCACAGCATTCATGTTCTATAATCATCTCAGACTTCCTAAGTAAAAGGTGATACCTTCTTTGTTTAGAAGGATGTACAGTTATTTGATTACATAATGAAGTTCAGTATTTTTTCACTTGCATATTGGTCTTATAACTCTCCTGTTTTTCCTTTGCACATTCTTAAAATTGCATTTTGGTCTTTTCCTTGTTTTTTGTAACCACACATTGTATACTAAAATACTAACCCTTCATGATTTTATGATAAAAAAATAAAAGAAGAAGAAGGTGAAGGAGGAAATGAAACCTGAAGAACAAATTCAAGGACTTGATTTGGCACAGATATTTCCCCATAGACCTACCAAATATGCCAGTAGAAAAAATTCTGTCATCAAATGGCAAGATATGCCCCCATAGTATATAACCTTGAGTAGGTCAATTCACTCCTCTAAGCCTAAAGTTTCATATTGCAAAATGGGAACAATAATTGACAAGACAGCAGACTCATCCAGATGTAAAATGATGCACTACACAGTGGTGCCTGGGTTAGGTGGCAAAAGGGAGTGCCACTGAGTCCTATTATATTCACCCACCTTGTCCCTTGCCTTCAACCAGAGGGACTCTTTTTCTACTTCTCACAGAGGCACCATATGGACTAATAATAGCTTTGTTAACAGAGCCTATCTCACCCTGTTGTTTAAGAATTAAAGGATGTAATGATATCAAATACTTAATGCAGTAACTGGCACATAATTTTAAAAAATCTTCTATTAAAATGTGAGCTTTCATTAAAATCTGATGATCAGCACAATAAAAATATTCTCATGAACATAAGAGTGTCAAGATTGCCAGTTAAAGAAATTGTACTCCGTTTGTATCCATTAAAAAGGAACATCTCAACTTTGGGGGATGAAAAGGTCCTATATCCTGATTGTGATATTGTGAAAATCTACATAGGTATTTACATTGCATTAGTGAAAACTTAATTTGCACACTTAAAATTGGTGAATTTTGCTGTTATCATTAAGGTATACTTTTCAAAAAGAAAAGAAAAGAAAGCTTCTGGAGTTCTTCTGAGACTCTTATGCCTGATCAACAGGCAGGAGAACATGAGGAAATCATGACTCTTAACTACTCAGAAATTTTCCCTCTCCTTCCCTCCCATCCCCGGTAACCAACAAAGTGAAATTCCTTCCCTGCATAAACATTTCCTTGACTTTTTACAATAATGGACTCATACAATATTTGTCCTTTTGTGATTGAGTTATTTCACTCAGCATAATGTCCTCCAAATTCATCTGTGTTATGAGGTGATTCATGGATTCTTCATTATTCTTTAATGCTGCATATTATTCCATTGTGTGAAAGTATCATAGATTGGTTATCCATTCATCTGTTGATAGGCACTTAGGTTGTTTCCATCTCTTTGCTATACTGAGCTGTACTGTGATGAGCATTGGTATGCATGTCTATTCATGTCCTGATCTCACCTCTTTAAGACATATTCCTAATAATGGCATTGCTGGATCAAATGGTATTTCTATTTTCAATTTTTCAAGGAAATGTCATACCATTTTCAACAGTGGCTATACCATTTTACAATCCCACCATCTGGACAGACAGGAATGCATAGACAAGAAGGGCACAGGGAAGAGATACTCACAGGGAGGAGATGGGAGAAGAGGTATTTATGGCTAGGGATTGTAATCAGGGCCTATAAAACCAAATGTGCATGAATTGTTGAGAGTAAAACAAATATGCTTTGTAAATTTGCACCCAATCACAATTTTAAAAATTGATAAATAAAAAGTAAAATGAATATGTGAATAGAAAATAGAAAAAAAAAAACCTATATACTGAAGGTGATAATGATGATGCATTTAGTAATAAAATCACAAAATTCTTGTGTGGATGGCCCTGGTAACGAGTAATATGGTAAACCTTTGATGTTAGAGCACATATATGTCAATAAGCATTACTGGAAAAAACTAAGAAATGGAGCTGATGAATCTCAATATAAATATCTGCATCCTCCTCATCTGGAATGATGACTGCTCAAAAATAAAAATAACAGTCACCAAAATGCCTACACCAAGCCTTTAATTTTGCCTTCAATTCTGAACATTACTTCATCCTCCTCAGCATTTATCTGTATCTTACGCATCTTCTTCCCACTAGTATTAGAACAGAGAACCACCATTACTCTTCATCTCTAAGAGATTTCGGTCAGTTTTGTTTTGTTTTTCCCTTTTTCTTTTCTACTGGAGCCTTCCCTGCCACTTGAGTTATCTCCTAATCTGTTGTTTTTAGCTGCCATCAAGTCAGCCCCCTACTCTTGGTGACCCCATGCATGACAGAAAAAAAAAAAAAAAAAAATCTCCCTAGTCCTGTATCATCCCCATGATAAGTTGCAAATCAGACCATAGTAATGCACAGGGTTTTCATTGCCTGATTATAGAAGCAGATCACGAGGCCTTTCTTCTTAGTCCATCTGAGTCTGAGAACTCCTTTGAAACCTGTTCAGCATCAGAGCAACACACAAGCTATCACTGAAAGATGGGTGGTAGCTGTACTTGAAGTGCATTGGCCAGGAACTGAACCCAGGTCTCCTGCATGGAAGGTAAGAATTTTCCCATTCAGAAGAAAACCAAAATTCATGGAAACAATCAGTCCTAGCGACTGGTACACCATCCAATCTGCAACCTATATGACTATGAGACCAGAAGAACTAGATGGTGCTTGGGTACCACTGTCATCCACTTAGAATGGGGATCTATGTAGGAGATCCTTGATAGAGAGGGAGAACAATGTGGAACAAAACTCAAAACCATCTGAAGAAAAAAAAAAAGGGGGTGAACAGATTTGCTGGTCTGATAGAGCTTGGTGGAACCACTGAGACTATGGCCCCTAGCTGCCCTTCAGGTCTGGAATTGAACCCACACCTGTGGTTTCCAGCCAAACAAAATACAGGCATATGAGTTGAACATTTACCTGAGGTAGATACACTCCTTGGAGAGAACAATCATGGGAGAAAGAAAGGCTGCTTTTGCACAGGGAGACAGCTCAGGGGGCAGGAGTGTATGGAGGGATGGACACAGGGTAGAGGTAAATATTGAGGAGGAAGTGGGAGGGGAGTTGTTGCATTGTGGTAAATTGTGGTCAATGTCATGAGACAAAGTGTATGTGAAATGCTGTATGGTAAGTGAATTTGCTCTGTAAATCTTCACCCAAATCACAATAAAAAAAAAAAAAGGCAATAAAATAAAATATATAAAATGGATGAGATTAAAAAAAAAAGAGAGAATTCTCCTATTCAGCCTTGTTGTTGTTGCTATGTGCCGTCGAGTGATCTCCAACTCATACCAACCTTATGTCCAACAGAACAAGACACTGTCCAGTGTTGTGCCATCCTCACATTCCCTAACATGCCTGAGCCTATCACTGCAGCCACTGTGTCAATCCATTCTATTGTGGGCCTTCCCCTCTCTCATTGACCCTCCACTTTACTAAGCATGACATCCTTCTCAAGAGAATGGTCATAGGTGAGATGAAGTCTGGCCATTCTCGCTTCCAAGAAGCATTCCAGCTGCACTTCTTCCAGGACAGATTTGTTAGTTCTTTTAGCAGTCCATGGTACTCTCAGCATTCTTCCCCAACACCACTATTCAAAAGCATCAACTCTTCTTCAGTCTTCCTTATTCATTGTCCAGCTCTCTAATGCATATGAGACGATTGAAAATACCATGGCTTGGATTAGGTGCATCTTAGTCTTCAAGGAGATATCTTTGCTCTTCAGCACTTGAAAGAGGTCCTTTGCAACAGATTTGCCCAATGCAATACATCTTTTGATGTCTTGACTGCTGCTTGCATTTGCATTGATTGTAAAACCAAGTAACATGAAGCCTTTGACAACGTCAATCTTTTTTCCATCTATTGTGATGCTGCTTATTGGTCCAGTGTGAGGATTTTTGTTTCTTTATATTGAGGTGTAATCCATACTGCAGACTGCAGTCTTTAATCTTCATCAATAAGTGCTTCAAGTCATCCTCACTTTCAGCAAGCAAAGTTGTGTTGTCTGCATATGTCAGATTGTTAATAAGCCTTCCTCCAATCCTGATGCCACATTCTTCTTCATACAGTCCAGCTTCTCAGATTATTTGCTCAGCATACAGATTGAACAAGTATGGTGAAAGAATACAACCCAGATGCTCTCCCTTCTGGATTTTAGACCATGCAGTATTCCCTTGTTCTGTTTGAATGGCAGCCTCCTGGTCTATGTGCAAGATTCCTCATAAGTACAATTGTTGTTGTTGTTGTTATGTGCCGTCGAGTCATACCTGACTCATAGCGACCCCTCCTTGGGTTTCCGAGGCAGTATCACTACGGAAGTAGGATTGCCCAACCTTCCTTCCGAGGAGTGACTGGTGGGTTTGAACCGCCAGCCGTCTGGTTAGCAGGCAAGTGTCTTAGCCACTATGCTACCAGAGCTCCCATACAATTAGTGTTCTGGAATTCTGATTTTTCTCAATGTTATCCACAATTTGTTATAATCCACACAATTGAATGCCTTTACACAGTCAATAAAACACAAGTAAACATCCTTCTGGTATTCTTTGCTTTGAGCCAAGATCCATCTGACATCAGCAATGATATACTTCATTCCACATCCTCTTCTGAATCCAGCTTGCATTTCTGGAAATTCTCTGTCAATATACTGCTGCAACCGTTTTTGAATTATCTTCAGTAAGATTTTACTTGCATGTGAAATCATGACATTATTTGATCATTGTAACACTCTATGAGATCACCTTTCTTTGGAATGGGTACAAATATGGATCTCTTCCAATCAGTTGAGCAAGTGGCTGTCTTCCAAATATCTTGGCATAGTGGAGTCAGTGCCTCCAGTGTGGTATCTGTTTGGTGAAACATCTCAATGGGTATTCCATCAATTCCCAGAGCCTTGTTTTTTGCCAATTCCTTTAGTGCAGCTTCGAATTCTTCCTTCAATACCATTGGTTCTTAATCATATACCACCTCCTGAAATGGATGAACAGCAACCAATTCTTTTTGGTATAGTGAGTTTGTGTATTTTATCCATCTTCTTTTGATGTTTCCTGCATCATTCACATACTGTCCATGGAATCTTTCAACATTGCAATCCGAGGCTTAAATTTTTTCTTCAGTTCTTTCAGCTTGAGAAATGTCAAGTGTGTTCTTCCCTTTTGGTTTTCTAACTCCAGGTCTTTGTATATTTCATTATAAAACTTAACTTTGTCTTCTTCAGCTGCTCTTTAAAATCTTCCTTTCAGCTCTTTTATCCTGTTGATTTTTCCATTTGCATTAATTACTCTCCATTCAAGACAAGTTTCCGAGTCTCTTCTGACATTCATTTTGGTCTTTTCTTCCTTTCCTGTCTTTTTAATGACTTTTTGCTGTCTTCATGGATCATGTTCTTGATGTCATCCCACAATTCTGGTTTTCAGTCATTGGTATTCAATGATACAAATCTATTCTTTAGATGGTCTCTAAATTCAGGAGGGATATAATCAAGGTCATATATTTTGGCTCTTGTTTTAATTGTCTTCATCTTCAACTTGAACTTGCATATGAGCAATTGATGGTCTGGTCCACAATCAGCTCCTGGTCTTGTTTTGAGTGATGATATTGAGCTTCTCCATTGTCTCTTGCCACAGATGTAGTCAATCTGATTCCTGTGCACTCTGTCTGGTGAAGTCCATGTGTATAGCTGCCCTTTGTGTTGTTGAAAAAAGGTATTTACAATGAGTAAGTTGTTTGTCTTGCAAAATTCTATCATGCAATCTCCAGCATCATTTCTATCACCAAGGCCATATTTTCTGAGTACCAGTGTGGTAGTTAAGGTTGTGTGTCAACTTGGCTGGGCCTAGTTGAGTATCTGGGCAGCTGGTGGTAATTATTCCCCAGAATTGCCACATGAGACCAGCAGTCGACTCTATGGTAGGATCTACCACAAGCAGTTGAGTAGATGCTTTAGGGATGTGGTCTGCTTCCAATATATAAGAAACAGCTTTGAGAATGGTGTCCGGTTTATGGCATGCTTGAACCTTGCATGTAGCCAGGTCATTGTTCAGCAGCCTGCCATGCTATGCTGATTGTGGGACTTTCAGTGGACTTGAATCAATGGCCTGCAGTGCTCTTTGGTGACATTGGGACTGTGCATTTTTACTTGTTGACCTTGGATTTGTCAGCCTCAACAGCCAGCGGCTGTCTGAGAAAAGAGAATCTTCTAGCTTCGGTGGGCCAAGAGCAAGAGGCAGAGCTAAAGCCCAAGGTTGAGAGGCTTTCTTTCACACAGCCCCCGGAGTCTGGCACTTTGACTTCAAATTAAAAACCTCCAAAATTGTAAGAGAATAAACTCCTACTTGTTCAAGCCATCCAATTTGTAGTATATTTCCTGTCAGAGCAATGCTAGGGAACCAAAACAACTGATGATTCTTCTTTGTCTCCAACTTTTGTATTCCA
>NW_006921866.1:3303828-3305180 GCF_000298275.1 Orycteropus afer afer | reverse complement strand
CTTAAAATGCCCGAATTGCTCCCTTGATATTTCTGAATGGTCACTTTATCATAAAACCTAAGGTTATGTCAAGTTCCTCATTCTACTTAATCCCTATTCAGCCATCCATAGTCTTGACAACTTCTCAACTTCCACAACTCTTATATTCCATGGGACCATCATTATTCTCTTGTATGGCTGATCTTCCTCGGGTCTTCTTGCTACTCCTTTAGAGATATGAGGGCTATCACAGAAGTGTCCTGATTCTCCTTTCTGCTTACTTCTTCACCTCTCCCCTTGCTATTTGAATCCAGTCTCATGGTTTTAAATAGCATCACTATACAGAAGACTGATTCATATCTCAGCTCTCTCTACCAAGCCCAGGCATTTCCAAATTCAAGTCCCTTTCCTGGTCAATTCAACTTCCAAATATTCAGTCCCTATATACTCTTGGAAGTAACATGGATTGAGGAATATATATAATAAGTTTCTGCTTCCAATGATATATCTAAAGATAACTACAGGATATCTCCATTTTGATATAACCTGAACATGTCAAATTGATATGTCTAAAAATTAAATCATCTTACTATTTCTCAGAACTGTCACCCTTTTCTATCACCCACTAGAAGCCTTCTCCTCCTTCTGTGTTTATTCATTTTGGTTAATGGCACAGCCATTATTACAAGTTTGAGTTCTGCAAAATAATTCCCTTTTCTTTGCTGCCCACTAAAATTTATCCCTTGCATCCACCCATTCTTTCTCCTGCACTCCTACTAAAGGTTGAGTCAGCTCATCATTCATCAGAGAGGCAATGTAGATACTGCAATCTGAATGTCCAGTTTCCTCATATTACTGAGGAATATGGGAACAGTGCAGTGAGGAACCCACAGAAACAGGAGGAGCAACATTTGTGGCAATCTCTTGAAGCTTAAGCATCAAGACAAAGGGTAAGATGATAAACAGTGCCAACTATTACCAAACTCTAATTTAAAAAATGTGGAATGGAGAATAAAAAATAATGAGGAAATTATCAAACAATATCATTAATATTGCACGAAAGTAAGATCTTACTGAAGATAATTCAAAAACGGTTGCAGCAGTATAATGACAGAGAATTTGCAGAGGTGCAAGCTGGATTCAGAAGAGGACGTGGAACAAGGGGTATAATAGCTGCTGTCAGATGGATCTTGGCTCAAGGCAAAGATGCCAGAAAGATGTTTACTTGTGTTTTATTGATTATGCAAAGGCATTTGATCGTGTGGATCATGACAAATTATGGATAGCACTGAGAAGAATGAGAATTCCCGAACACTGGATTGTACTCATGAGGAACCTGTACCTTGACCAGGAGGCTGTCGTTTGAATGGAAC
>NW_006921866.1:3299812-3302633 GCF_000298275.1 Orycteropus afer afer | reverse complement strand
AACCTTCCTTCTGAGGAGTGGCTGGTGGGTTTGAACCGCCAGCCTTCTGGTTAGCAGTCAAGTGCCTTAGGCACTATGCTACCAGAGCTCCAATAGTCACTAAGAAATGGTTTTAGCTTCCATTGTTTATTATCAATGAAAGGGAGAAAAAATGGAGACAAAATGGAAACCAAACACCTACTCCAGGTTCACAGTGAAGACCATTTTCGTCATCTTTTCCATTACTCTTAAATATTTGCATTGTACCATCATTTTTTCCCCAGAATCTAGCACACATAATTGTTATTGTTGACCAGTTATACCTGAAACCTGTTATATTAGAAAATCATGACGGTTAAAGAAATTCCTTCACCCTTTGTGTGCAGGACAATCACTTACTACAAATGACCACCTTTCCTGTATCACTTAGATAAGATGCCCCTTTGTTTACCTATGACAAGGAAAACACAGACCTTACAAATTCCCATTCCTTACTTCATAAATAAATAATGAAATTTATCTTTCCCACTGATCAATCAGAAACAAAGTGCTTATTAGCCAAACTTGAGTTAAACTTCTCTCCTTCCCCAAGTCTCTGAACTTGGGGCCATCTACAGTCTGATACTACCTCTTAAGGGTCCCTCCTAGAGAGTAAATTTTTCTCAGTGTAAAACATTCTGATTCAACTGTACAGTGATGTCATCCTTCCAGCCCACCTCCCCACACCTTAGTTTTTCTAGCCCTGTTTACACTCAGCCTCTATAAAAGAAAACACCTTTTCTCTAATTTTTAGAGACACTTAGATCTTCTGATGACAGTGATCTTTCTATCATAGTAGTTCCCCTTCTCTATTATGACAATCATCCCTTTTTCCTTCCACTCTTCTTTCTGAATAAAGCTTCTCTCTATCAAAATATGGTTTGTTTTTTATTTGACAGTATTCAAACATCTGTTGAATTACTATTAAATAAACAACTACCATTTATTAAGCAACTACCAAGTACTAGGTTATTTCATATACATTAGACATTATTAATCCTATTTAGATTAGGCGAGGCGCTCTGGTGATGGAGTGCCTAAGGCATTTGACTGCTAACCAGAGGGCTGGTAGTTCAAACTCACAAGCCACTCCTTGGAAGGAAGACTGGACAATCTACTTCCACAGAGATACTGCCTCAGAAACCCAAGGAGGGGTTGCTATGAGTTAGAATTAACTCAACAGTAGTGATTTTGGTATTTAGATTAAGAAAAATGGGGTTTAGATGGTTGGAGTAATTTGCCCAATGTCCCTCAACTTGTACATGACTGGTCAGAATTTTAAAACTAAGAATTCCACACCACATGAAAGTCCCTACTCTTTCCATTGCATCATACTGAGTAATTTTTTGAAAATACTGAAAGATGCTTTGAGAAGTCCTCCACAGTCTCACCCATGCTCTGCTGCTTGCATGAAGTTTTATCATGAAAATTAGAATCTTTCTTGATACACATTTGTTGTGGTTACCTAGTGCTGCTCTGACAAGAATATATACCACAAATGGGATGGCCTTAACAAACAGGAGTTTATTCCTATAGTTTGGAGGCTTTAAGTCCAAGTTCAAAGTGCCAGGCTCTAGGGGCTGGGTGAAAGCCCCTCAACCTTGGGGTCCAGCTCTGCCTCCTGCTCCTGGCCCACTGGAGCTAGAGATGTTTCTTCACTCAGACAGCTGCTGGCTGCTGAGGCTGAGAAGCCCCAAGGTTGACAAGTAAAAAGACATAGTCCGGACGTTACCAAACCACATGGCAGGCCATTAACTTAAGTCCATGGTAAGTCCCAAGGTCGGCAGAGCATATGCTGAGCAACGACATGGCTATTTGCAGGGTCCAAGCATGCTATAGGCTAGAGACCATTTCCAAAGTTTCTGCTTAAATACAGGAAGCAGATCACATTCCCTAAGGCGGCTGGCTACTCAGCTGCTCGCAGTAGATTCCACCATGGAGTTGATTACCAGTTTCATCATGGGGAATAATACATCCAGCTGCCCAACCACTCAACCAGGCACAGCTAAGCTGACACACAAACTGAACTACCACAACATTAAAGTAAAGTAATTGTGCAAGGAGAAAGAGTTAAATTCAAATTACTTTTATTCATCTTGTTTCTAAAAATGAGCAGAGAAGAGGTTATATAAGTGAGTGAGTAAAAAAAAGGGGGTGGGATGGAAAACAGTGAAAGATTCAGAGCATCTAGGATTCCTAACTCAACATACTTTACAATTTTGCCTAAGGCCAGCCCTGAATTATCATCTCCAAATATCCTAGAAATAAGATTTATCTCAAAGAAGCAGCAGTCTTCATTAAATATAGATGAACAGGAAGAGAAGATGTAAGGATGGAATAACTCAGGTCCTACTTGCCAAGGGTAAAAACACTTGAAAAAAATAGTGTGAGACATTTTTTTTTTTTTCTCTGCCTGTGACATAGCTTGGGATGAATACATTTTGTCTCCCAAGAATTCAAGATCAATATGTTGAATTTTATCATTGTAAATAGCCAATGTGAATTATTCAAAACAGCTATCCCTTCATCTCCAACACATCATGTAGAAAACAAAACTAAAATATAGTATAGTGGTTCTAGAGCCTTACCACACATTAACTCTATATCTGAGCAAGTAACTTATTCTCTCTGTACCTTAGTCTTCTTCTCTGCCAAAGGTAGAAAATAATAGGAATATAAAACTAAACCAAATTCACTGTGTCGAGTCAGACCCGAGTCATAATGACCCCTCTTTGGTTTTCCAAGGTGGTATCACTATGGAAGTAGATTGCCCAACCTTCCTTCTGAGGAGTGGCTGGTGAGT
>NW_006921866.1:3294013-3299162 GCF_000298275.1 Orycteropus afer afer | reverse complement strand
CAGTGGGCCAGGAGCAAGAGGCAGAGCTGAAGCCCAAAGTCAAGGGGCCTTCACCCAGCCCCTAGAGCTGGCACTCTGAACTGAGACTTCTAGCCTTCAAAACTGTAAGACGATAAATCCCTGTTTGTTATTGATTGCGAACCAGAAGGCTACCCACCAGCCACTCCTTGGAAGGAAGATTGAACAATCTACTTCTGTAGAGATACTGCCTCGGAAACCCAAGGAGGAGTTGCTATGAGTCGGAACCCATTCAATGGCAGTAAGTTTGCTTTGGTTTAGTGGTATCCTCTGTTAGAGTGGCACTTGAGACCCAAGACAGGTTGTTAATAAATTTGTTAATGAGTGAAATGAAAGGAAGGGAGTGAGGAAGTGAAGGAGTGAGGGAGGAAGGAAGAAAGGAAGGAAGGAAGGAAAGAAGAATTTTTGCTTCAGTGTTCTAACAAAATAAGCAATAATGAAGTTGTCTTTGTAATTAGCCAGTTACTCAAATGCTTCCATTCTCACTCTACCAGATTACTGAGTACTATTTTAAAGTCCTCTGAGGTAGCAGCTCTCTGTTTTCATAATTAGAAGTATTTAAGATGATTTGAACCACTACTTACCCTCTTGGCACTTAATATTTCCCATTTGTTCAAGTTGATCACAGCATTGAAGAACTCTAGGGAAAGAAAATATCTCGTCCATTTGAAATTCTGACTTCTATGAGAAGAATTCTGGAGGTACTAAAATAATTTTAATTAATGAAAATAAGGTCATCATCATTACCTGCATTATGAATCCCTCTTTCCCTGACTGGCCAGGTGTCTGATGGCAATCACTAATCTGCTCAAACCTTCACAGTCAAGAAATTCCTAAAATGAATGCAAATGTGGCTTTCCCTGCCTTCTGGGGTAATAAGATAGGCAATGAACAAATACTTCCAAAGTACTTGGAAAGGGATAATGACACTATATAAATGTTCCAGATTATTACATCATGAAGCTTAAAATCATGGTGGGTTAATGGAAAGGTAACAAAAGCTTTCTCAGAAAGAGCCTCCTCTCAAGGAATACCAAAAAGGCAATACTTTCCTGTGGCTGGTCCCTGGGTAGTACATTTAACAAGCTTTGCTGCTAACTGAAATGTTGGAGGTTCAAGACCCCCCATTCTGAAGAAAGGCCTGACTATCTACTTTTGAAAATCAGCTATTTTAATATCCCTGTAGATCACAGTTCTATTCGGACACATATGGGTTGCCTTGAGTCAGAATCAACTTAATGAAAACTAAAGATTTTTACCTCTATGGCTGATAAATCAATATCAGATTTCTAGCCTCTCATCCACAACAGGGTTTTGGCTGAGTAAGGAAAAAGTACATCATAAAAAGAAAAAATAAAATTACTTCCTATACAAAAATAAGACCATGATGAAGTTTCAGAAGCCTAGCCTTGAACTGGATCACAACCCTAGGGTGCCACGAACACCATCTTTTATGTAAGTCATGAACAATATAACATGGAAGCCAATACATGCAATAGCAAAGAGCACTTTTTTGTCATTGATGGCTCCCAAATGTATGCCTCTAATCCAAGCCACACATTCCCAGTATCCTGCTTGTCATCCTTTTTGGACATCTAATAAACATGTCAAGCTCAACATATCCAAAACCAAGCTCTGATCCTGCCCACAATAATCCCCTTCCAGTCTTCCCTGTCTCCACATATAGCAACTCTATCTTTCCAGTTGCTCTGGCCAAGAAACTTGGACTCATCTTTGACTCTTCTTTTTTTTTTTAATTCCTAATTTAATCCATTAGTAAAACCTCTTGGCTCTACTTCAAAATATGCCTAATATCAGACAACTTCTCATCACTTGCACTGCTACTATCTAGCCAAAAACAATATTTCCTCTTGCATGGATTATTGAAATAGCCTCATAATTGGTTACTCTCCTTCCTTTCTTGCTCTCCTTCAATGTAGTCTTAAAAAAATCAAATCATGACATTCCTGTGAGCTCAATCCTGAAATGACTCCTCACTTAACTCAAACTAAAAGTGAAAGAGTCTTTATAGTAGCTTAAAAGAATAGACCTCATGGGCCCCCCCCATCTTTTCTAAGTTTATCCCCAACAACTTTCCCTTTCTCTCCTCCCTCTTTACCCCCACTGGTCTCTTGGTTGCTCTTAGACCATGTTAGGTATACACATGCCTCAAGGCCTTTGCACTTGCTTCTCCTACTTTCCACAGATATTCATATCAGTTTGCTCCCCCACCTCCTTCCCAACTATACTCAACTCAGTAAGAACTTTATCAGCCAAACTTTCTCCATTTGAAAATTGCAAGCTCCATCCTTAGCATTAACTGGCCCTTTATTGCTTCCCTGAAATTTTTTTTCTTATTACTTTTTATCATCTGACATTACCTATTTATGAGTATATTATCTGCCCCTCACATTAGAATGTAATCTACATAAAGACAGTAATTTTTACATATTTCTTTACCTTTTTGCTCATTTCTGTCTCTCCTTCCCCTAGAAAAGTTACTGACATACATAACAAACATTCAATAAATATTTCATTTATTTTTTGCATTTCATTGTTCCTTGAAACTGCAAGTTCCCGAATTGTTGCACTAAAGTCTGTGCTAAACAGTCACATGGCACTGTCAAATAAAGATACTAGGAATGTGGTTGGCCCACTCTCAAAACACCTGAATATACAACTTCTGGGCATGAAGACATTAAAGAATAAAGTTGGGATTCGATTATCCCCATAGTTGTTAATATCGAACACTGACCCTCTCATCATAAAATGCAAGGCTGGTTTTTACTCATGAATCAAGCTGGAGGGGAGAAAATCAAACCAAGATGCTTAGTTCAAACTCTGACACTGTCTCTTGGATATAAGAGAGTTTTGTTCAATAGCTAAAACAATGTTTTTAATGTGCAAATTCTAAAAGATAATTAAAACTGGCAGCTACTTGATGTTTAGGGGGGAAAAAAAAAGGCCTCCTATTCAGCAATCATTAAGATCTAGAGCTGCAGTAGTTCACTCTAATAAAAAAAATAATTTATGATTTTCTTGGAGCTGAGAAAATGATAGTGCACCTGAGCCTCTAGTTTATAAAAAATGCATTCTTAGCTCTTTTTCAAAACTGTATCTTTATTTCAGTTTTACTGTTCTTTATTCAAAGCAAATCGTAACAGTCTTTTGTGAGATGGCAAAGGCTACAGAAAGAAAGAAGAGTAATATTCCAAATTGCGAGGAAAAGGAGTGGATCTCTGAAGGACCTCTCAAGTGTGACGGAGTAGTGGGATGAATATTGTCCCTTCAAAGTTTCTGTCCATGCAGAACCTCAGAATGTGACCTTATTTGGAAATAGAATTTTTGCAAAGGTAATGATTTAAGTTAAAATGAAGTCATACTGTATTTGGGTGGACCCTAAATCCAGTGACTGTGTATTTATAAGAAGACCACCTAAAAACACAAGGGGAAAAGACCATTTGAAAATTGAGCAAAAATTGGAGTGATGCAGGTACGGGTCTAGGAACACCGTAATCGCTGAGGGCCACCGGAAGCTGGGATCGGAAAGGAAGGCTTCTCCCCTACAGCCTTCAGAAGGAGCTGGCACTGTGAAAATCTTGGTATCTGACTTCTAATCTCCAAAACTGTGAGCAATAAAATTCTGTAATTTTAAACCACTTAGTTGTGAGATTTTGACTCCACGGCACATAACAACAACAACAAACAAATATACTACTGTCTTAGTTTCCTAGGGCTGCCATAACAAAATATAACAAAGTAGGTGGCTTTAAAGAACAGACATTTATTGTCTCACAATTCTTGAGGCTACAAGTCTGAATTCAGGACATCAACATAGTTACTCTCTCCCTCTCTCTCTCTCTCTTTCTCTATCTGTCTTGAACTCCCTCTCTGTCTGTCTGTCTCTCTTTCTGTTTTGATCTCTCTCTTGACCTTGATCTTGATCTCTGTCAGCTCTAGAAGATCTTTCCTTGTCTCTTTCAGATTTTAGTATTCTTGGGCATTTATTGGCATTCCTCAGCTTGAAAATGTATTTTCACATATCTTCCTCTTGTGTGTTTGACTCTGTGTTCCAAGATGAGGCAAACTACCGTAACATTTACAGCCTTGGAAATACAATGGAAGTTGCTATAAGTCTGAATCAACTCCATGGTCCTGGGTTTGGTTTGGTTTTAGTTTACTCAGCGGGCTTAAGAGGACCCACACCACTCCAGTATGACTTCACTGGTAGTATCTACAACGAAAGACTTTCTTTCCTTAAACAAGGTCACGTTCACACTTACAGTTGTGAGAACTTGAACATATCTCTTTTGGAGACAAAATTCAATCCATAACAACCACCCAACCTGAAGTGTGTCAAATATCTCCCAATCATTTGATCTAAAAAAAAAATTAATAACTTATTTTATTCTGTTGTTGAGAATATACACAGCAAAAAATACACCAATTCAAGTATCTACTTGTACAATGCTGTGATATTGATTTCATTCTTTGAGTTATGCAACCATTTTCACCCTCCTTTTCTAAATTATTCCTCCTTCATTAATATAAACTAACCACCGCATAATGCTCCTATCTAAACTTTCAAGTGCTGTTGTCAGTTTGACGGATAGATCTTAAAAGAGAATAACATACAAAGCAAAATTCTTTACTAGTTAAACTAAATTGTTGGTTTTAAGAAAACTTCAGAGGATGTTTTTGGTTTAAATTTTAGAGTGTCTTAGGACATTAGTTTTGGGAGTTCATCCAGCCTTCATGGCTGCAGAAAGTCTGGATTCCATTAGCATTTGAAATACTGTACTACATTTTCCCCCCTCTTGTTCAAGATTCTTCTATGGAATCTTTGGTTAAAATGTTCAGTAGTAGTAGCTGAGTATCATCCAATTCTAGTCTCATGGCAAAGGAGGCAGTTGCCCATGGAGGCAATTAGCCACATATTCCATTTTTTCCTCCTGTTCCTGACTCTTCTTCTTCCTCTGTTGTTCGGGGAGGATAGAGAGCACTTGTTGTGACAGTCATCCAATTTTAATTGTTATCAGAGCACTCTTCCCTTTGTTGCTATGTGTGTTAGATTGGGTTCTCTAGAGAAACAAAACAAACAAACAAAAACAAAAAAAAAACAGCAAGGTAT
>NW_006921866.1:3279349-3293713 GCF_000298275.1 Orycteropus afer afer | reverse complement strand
TGCTGTTCTTCCAGATTGTCCTTGGAATATCATTGCAAGCAGGCCGTTGGGAAACTCCCCTTGGGCAGACTGGCCACTCAGAACTCAGTCATCTGATCCCATCATGGGAACAACCACACAGAACTGGGGTCCAGCCAAGTTGACACACAGCTCCAACCATCACACTATGTATTATCTCTAAAATATAAGCGCCTAAAGACTAGGACCTGTCTGTCTGGTTCACCAATGTACTCATCATGGCCAGAATGGTACCTGACAAAGGGTTGTTGTTGTTGTTGTTATTTGCCATCGAGTCGGCCCCGACTCATAGAGACCTCTCCTTGGGTTTCCGAGGCAGTATCACTACAGAAGTAGGAATGCCCAACCTTCCTTTCGAGCAATGGCTGGTGGGTTTGAACCGCCAGCCTTCTGGTTAGCAGTCAAGTGCCTTAGGCACTATGCTACCAGAGCTCCTACTGACAAAGGGTAGATGCTAAGAAAATATATTTCCTGAATGAATTAATTAATGCAAGAAACATTTGCATTTTTCCTCTTGCGCTATATACCTGTAGGAGGTATTATTTCAAGTCTTGCCAATGAATAAATGAATCTTAAAAGCTAAGAAGATTTGAGGGAAATGCATGCTTTTATAAGGTCTAAGTTCCTGACATAAAAATTAGTGCCATAAAAAAGAGAGTCCTTTAACTTTAATCCTCTCTCTTGCCACTCCCCAATTCCCACTACAATAAATGAAATGTACATTTCTGTTGGCTTCTATTTGCTGGTGACATTTAGTTTTAATTCAAACCAGTCTTCATAAATTCTAGCACTGTGCACAACATCTAAAATGTCTCTCTATTTTATTCAAAATCATCCCCCTCGTTCCCAGAATTGTGGTAAATAGATCTTCTAGAGAGGAAATAAAACTATTTCAACAACGGGTCTATTTCAGTAGTTTTCCAAAAGGTATTTCTTTCATTCCCATGGCTAGAGTTTTCTTTTTATGCTTGGAAAGTTGTGTTATATATACATGTATTTTAGTCCAAATTGATGTGACTTTTTTTTGTTGTTATTGTTGTTGATTCTGGCTTTTCTATTTTCCACTTCAGTATGTTTGCAAAAGCAGACTTCATATTTCTCTTATTCCTCCATTTGTAAGTCTATTATTGAAGTCATGTTCTCTTTTAAAGAAAATAATTCTCAGAATACTCTGTGATTCATATTTTCTCTGATGAAAAAGTCAAACTTGTAGATCAGAATATTTATAAACCAAACCAAAAAAAAAAAAAGCACATAATAATCTCAAATAACCTTTCATTTTTCTCACATTTTTTTAGGAGTAACTTACATGCATAAGAACTTTTCTTTGTTTTTTCTTACCAAATACCCTAAATATCCTAACCAAAGGTCCTTTTAATTAACATCTAACCAGAGACAATTCCGTGTATTCCCACAAGTTGGCAGTGGTTACTAGAAGGGAGGAAAATTGTCAATAGTCATGTTTTATTTCTTTCCCAAACATTCAACATCCCAGTAATATGTGAGGCAGTGTTTCATTGCTTTTGTAAGGTTTTCACTGGCCAATACTTTGAGAAGTAAATGGCCCCTTCTTTCTTCTGACCAATAAGAACCATCACTTTAAATGGAGAAAAGATTGAAGCTGTCAAAGATTTCACGTTACTTGTTTCCACGATCAACACCAGTGGAAGCAGCAGTCAAGAAATCAGATAATGTATTGCACTGGGCAAATCTGCTGTGTAAGACTTCTTTAAAGTGCTGAAGAGCAAAGATGTCTCTTTGAAGACTAAGATGCACTTAATTCAAGCCATGGTATTTTCAATCACCTCATATGCATGTAAAAGCTGGACAATGAATAAAGAAGACTGAAGAAGGGTTGATGTCTTTGAATTATAGTGTTGCCAAAGAATACTGAAAGTCCCAAGGACTGCTAGAAGAACTAGCAAATCTGTCCTCAAAGAAATACAGCCAGAATCCTCCCTGGAAGCGAGAATGGCTAGACTTCATCTCACCTACTTTGGTCATGTTGTCAGAAAGGACTAATCCCTAGAGAAGGATATTATACTTGGTAACGTGCAGGGTCAACAAAAAAGGGGAAGATCCTCAACAAGATCCATTGACACAGTGATTGCATTGACGGCCTCAGGTATAGCAAGAATTATGAGGCTAGCAGAGGACCATTCTATTGTACACAGGGTTGCTATGAGTCAGAGCTGACTCAACAACACCTAACAACAGCAACAACATTCAACATCAGCAACTCCTCTCTCCACCTCAAAGTCCCACAGTAATTTTAGAACTCCAAAAGAATTTAAAGTAGTTAATTTATCCTAAGGAAATAATCGGAACCATGTACAAAATGTGCACATTACAGCCTGTTATGGCATTATTTTATTGTAAGAGAAAAAATGCATAGACATGTACTCATCTTGGAGGGGGAAAAAAGACTGGACTAAAATAAAACCACTTAACACCATGATAAATCTCTAAGTGGGAGAATTATCAATTATTCTTATTTTCTTCTTTTTCCCTTATTTATATTTCTAAGTTTTTCAATCAACATGTATCATATTTTTATAAAAATTAGAGCTTACAAATGTTTCAGAAAAAATCCTTTTAACAAAAAAGTGTGTGTGTGTGTGTGTGTATAATCATCAGATCTTAACTGTTTTCTTTTTTAAATTTTTTATCTGTCTTAATTATCAGATTATAAGGAATAGGATGTCAGCCTAAAGACTTTGAGAGATTTGAGATTAAGGGTGAAAACACACCTATAAAAGACAAGACACCTGCAAGTTATGAATACAAAAAAGGAACTGGAGCACAAATGCTTACCTGATGCCAAGGAATGTATCAAAATAATCTTCACTCCTTGTTTTTTCTTCTTCTATCAGAACCCTGAGGTGAAACTTGCAATTTCTTATTGATTACACTTACCACTCAATATGATAATTGATTATGTTTATCATCAACATGATTAATAACTATTTTTTCCAGACAACTTTTGGCAGAAGATAAGCTAGTTTGGATAGCATGTTTGGATGATTTCTTTTTTTATCTTACCTAAATCTCACATTTCCAAAAATACATTTTTTTTTTTCTTTTCAATCCCTATCTATATATATTTCCACCTTGTTCACTTATGAATGTGTTAAAAGAATTTACATCCTGCTCTCTGGGTTTAATTTTATAGATGAGATTCTTACTCTGAACAATTGCATGTTTTCAATTCAAAGACAACATGATTCCACAGAGCTTTTGATTAGAGATCTCTTTCCACCAAAGTATAAACCCTAAAAGTAAATACAGCTATTAAAATTAATTACATAAATTGCTAGAACAAGGCAAACAGCAAACCCAGGGCCAAGTGCTAAAAACTTGAGAGAGTCAATTATCAAGCTATCTAGTAAAAGCCTCCAAAAATCAATAATCTTCCAGCCTTACTTTTATGGTGACATTAGAAAAAACATTTAATTTTTTTATATAAGAAAAGATCTCATGGAAAGCTGGCCTATGCTAATCTTTTAAACCTATTACCAACATTTAATGCATCATAATCCTAGCTAAGCAGTAGTATATATATTTTTTTAGATTCTACCAACAACTGCATTTTCTAAAATGGTCCCTGCCAGGCAGTAACACCATTCATTTACTAAATATTGCCTGGGGACCCAGCCATGCATGACGCACATTAACGCAGACGGGAGTTTCAAACTCATATCCAAGGTCTGTGGAACAAATGCAGTAAATCATTATTGGTTCTTCTCATATCTATTTAACATGGATTATAATAAGAACTTGGAAGTGGTCTGCTAAGCCTTGCTCTAGTGTCAAATACTACTGGGTTCATATTTTCAGTTTGCTTTTTCTTTGAGCTCAGGTATCATTTAGCCTCATGAGTTCACAGATAGAGGGAAATCCACACCTTAAGCCATTGTCTTCAGGATATTTCTTGATCTGTCTCCTGTTGTTTCTTAATTATTTTATTGGCATAAGTATAGGAAATCTGAAATTCAGAAAACTCATTATATAGGATGTAAATGTGTACCCTAAGATCACAAAACATTGCATATAGTAACACAAAATAAGAGAGTTGTGTTATAGACTAGCAGTCTGTCAGGTTGCATTCTTGTTGTTGTTGTTATGTGCCATCGAGTCGGACCCGACTCATAGTGACCCCTCCTTGGGTTTCCAAGGCAGTATCACTACGGAAGTAGATTGCCCAACCTTCCTTCCGAGGAGTGGCTGGTGGGTTTGAACCACCAGCCTTCTGGTTAGCAGTCAAGTGCCTTAGGCACTATGCTACCAGAGCATTCTTGCATTCATAGTACTAATATTATTCACCCTAATAGTGATGACAACTTAGGCTATGTAAACAATTCAATAAGCAGAACTTCTTTCTAAACCTCCAACAATATGTTAGAATAAATTACAGTCTATCCACTCAAAAGATACATCAAAACCATTGAATACGATGAAATAGGTCCCTATTTATTGTCCAGGAAAGATATTGAGGACATATTGCCAATTCAAAAACCAAACAACTGGTCAATATGATAGGCGATCCCTTTTTGTGACTTTATAAATGTGTTAGAACAAACACATGAATATACACCAAAATCGTATCAGAGGTTTTCTCTTGGTTGTATGATGATCATAGGTGACATATTTGTTTTCACCTGCAAATGTTTTCTATAATGATAAGTCCATATACTAAAAAGTTTGGGGAAAATACTTTAATGTGAGAGAAAGAAGTTGTGAGAAATGTACACAAATACAGATGAACCAACTGCTTTTCTGTTCAATATCAGACGTATAGATGCTATTTGGCGTAAATGATAACTTAATTGATTCAGGAAGGGTCAGAATTTAACGATCAGCTTGCAACTTGGAGGATGTGGACAGATAAATCTTCGAAAGCCAGAGTGTCTTTGCCATCCTTTGTCCTGTGCTGCAGACTTAGTTCAATTTCCTTACCCACATGTCCTCCATTAATTGCCTTTTCAATGGATTACTAATAAGTTTTTGATGTTAAGCAAACATCAATGCTCCTATTAAAGTGAGACCAAACACTGTGACTATTTGTTTAATAACACAGTCTGAATGAAGGACGAAGTTCAATTAGCACTGGAGCTGGTACAGGCTTCATTAGGAAGGAGAGGCAATTAAAAAGTGGAAGGCTGCAGGAGGCACTGATGTGCACATCATGCAGCTAACAGAAAAGGACAAGTGGCACAAAGTTCCTTTGAAAAAACTGCAACCTGAAGACTTCAGACAGAAAGAAGGATCATTAGCACAAAATTAAGCACCCTAATAGGGTGACTCTTATCCAGCTCACTCTAGAAGAAATATGAGGCCAAATCATGTAATCTAAATAAACTGCAGGATATCAGGACAATTGGAAGGTACAGGAATTATCTGGCCAGTAGAACTTCATTTAGCACAGGGCTTGGTTCATAGACACTGTTCAATGGATACTACTGAGCACTATCTGGGACATCAGAGGACCCACCTGTACCATTAACCAGCTGTGCAACCTTGAGTAAGTCACACACCTCTGTAGATTTGTTAATCCCTTTTGGTAAAACTAGGGAATTAAGCAAATGACCTGCTTCTAGTTCTAACATCCCATAATTTTATGATTGCAAATGCTCATTTTTATCATTGTTATTCTAGTGACCCAGGCAAAAGGAAGAAAAAAAAAAAAAAAACTACCATCAAGTCGATTTGGACTCATAGTGACCCCCATTGGGTTTCTGAGGCGGTAAATCTTTATGGAAGTAAATTGTCCAATCTTGTTTCCACAGAGTATCTGGTGGTTTTGAACCACCAACCTTCTGGTTAGCACTGTGCTACCACAGCTCCCAGGAGACTATGCAAATCACAAATTACCTAAAAATTAACAATAATTTCATATCTTAAAAGATGATGGTAAGCCTAAGCAAAATAAGCAAGTGCTTAGCTGTTGTTATAGGCCGTCCAGTCAGCCCCAACTCATAGCGACACCTCCTTGGGTTTCCGAGGCAGTATTCCTATGGAAGTAGATTGCCCAATCTTCCTTCCGAGGAGTGGCTAGCGAGTTTGAACCACCAGCCTTCTGGTTAGCAGTCAAGTGCCTTAGGCACTATGCTACCAGAGCTCCCAAGTGCTTAGCTAAGTCTTTTAAAAAAGGTATATGTGAGGGGTTTCATTTCATGACCAAAATCCCAGAACTTCTCCAGTCTATTCCAATCTCAACATATGTGCTAGAAATTTTAAACCAAAATGGTAAATCAGATTTTTTTGTCTTTCTACTTTTCTTTGTAATGTTGAGCACTTACAACTTGATGCCAGATTCAGAGAGAAATAAATGTGACTGAAGTATGAAGAGGGGATTCTTTCATCTATTAAATTGTTTAATGACAACTCAGTTGTACCTCAAGGTCACTCTTGAAATCACAGTCTTGTGAAGTGGTCCAGGGGGATCTGACCAGCTGCCTGGTACCTGCTCTTCCACCAGAGCTCTTAGGAGGGAGCAGAACCAGCCAGTCTTCCACAGTGGAAAGAGCAGACAGGAACACAGAAGCATTTGGAAGAGGAGTATGGGAATTCTAAAATAAAATAGGCATGTGGGAGGGAGGAGTAAAATGACAAAAGATTTGAAATGGAAAAACAATTGTACTCGGATGAAAAAGTAAGCAATTTTGCTTCTAGAAATTTATTCTACAGAGATATTTAGTCATATGGAAAAAGTTATATTCATTCAACAAATATGATAAAGTAACATTTGAACAGACCTAAAGGAGAAAAAAGGGAGTGAGCTGGGCAAATAGGGCAGAAGGGAATGCTCCAAGGCTTCTAGCAATGGGAAAAACAAATGCAACAAAAGATAAATCATTCTTGTCACAGGCAAGAAACGGCAAAAATTTTAGTGTGGCTGATGTGAGGTGAATATGAGGGGAGGCTGAAGTCAGAAAAGAAGCAGGGTACTGGCTCATGGAGGGTCTTAAAGACCCTGGCAAACATGCTGGATTTTTCTGAGTTTAATGAGGAGTCATTTGAAGAGTATTAAGCAGAGTGTTTTTTCTTTTATTGAGATTTAAAGCATCACTCTTTGCCCTGTTCAGAAGTAGAAATACAAGCAAGAAGGTCATGACAATAACCAAGACAAGTGGTACGGCTTGAACTGAATGATGGTGGTAAGAGGAGCTGAGACATGGACAATTTTTCATATATTTAAAAAATAGAACTGAAAGAATTTGCTGATGGAATCGATACAAGGTATTAGAGAAAATGAGGCATCAAGAATGAGGCCACAGTTTGGGGCCTGAAATGAAAAATGAAGTGGACATTTATAGGGATGAGGAAGACAAAGATACTCATTTTCATATTGTTTCCTATTTTCCGATAGTTACAAGTACAATCTAGTTACAATAGTTACTATCTAAGCATCTATAAATAGTGAATGGCTAAATAAATTATGGCATATCCATACTATGGAACCAAAAAATTTAGACACAAATACATATCCATTCATGGATAGACATTCTTCACATATAAAATTAAGTTAATCATAAGTTTCAGAAAACTGTTTACCATGATGTCATATACTACTACTCTACTTACTGCTGTTGAGTCGGATCTGACTCACAGAGGCCCCCCCTCCTTGGGTTTCAGAGGTGGTATCACTACAGAAGTAGATTCCCCAACCTTCCTTCAGAGGAGTGGCCGGTGGATTTGAACCACCAGCTTCTGGTTAGCAATCAAATGCCTTAGGCACTAAGCCACCAAAGCTCCCCATGATGTCTTATACATAGATCATATTGTTTCAGATTATGACCTATGATGTCATATACATAGGTCATAATCAGTAACAATATGCAAGAAACTTTTTTGTTTTTTAATTGTGCTTTGGGTGCAAATATACAGAGCAAAATTTGTTTTACATTCAACAGTTTGTGTATATTTGATTTCACGCCCCAAGTACCATCCCCGACCTTAAGGCATTCTCTTTCACTCCCATTCCTGTGACCACCTCCTTCCTGTGCCCTTCTTAACTATGCACTCCTGTCTGTCCAGCATGACCTCCATGTGAATGCTACCCCTCTGGTATCCCATGGCTGATTGCTCTGAGGGGTGTATCTCCCTAGAGTAGGTGAGTGTATCACCCTGGGTGGGTATTCGCATGTAAGTCTTTCTACTGTTGGGCTGAGAGCCAATCCTTGGGAGTGAGTCCAATCTTAGGCCCAGCGGGTATCCCAGGGCCATAGTCTTGGGGGTTCCACCAGATTCTATTCAACCAGTAATACTGGTCATTCTTGTGTTTTTTAATTTTGTTCCACATTTTTCCTCCCACTCTATCCAGGATCTCCAGTTTTGATCCCTTCCCAAGTGGTTGACATTGGTAAGGCACCATATAGTTCTTCTGGTCTCTACGACCATCACATCCTTGAACTAATTGTTTCCAAATGGCTTTGATTTTCTTCATTCGTTTTTGCTTCAGATGAGAAGAGACCAATAGTTGCATCTTAGATGGCCACTCAAAAGCTTTTAAGACCCCAGTCGCTACTCAGGTTGTGGTTGTGGAACAAGATTTTTATGTACTATGTTGTGCCAATTGAACTTGGTGTCCCCTAAGACTATGGTTCTGAGTCAGCAGGCCTGGTGATTCTCTCTCCCAAGATGTTTGGTTGTCTTTGAGAGGTTACTCCAACTCTGTCTTATGTTGCTTCTGTAATGAGTGTGGCTAATTTTCTATCACTGGTATTTGTGTGAGATTATCTTCAGTTAAATCTATCCTTGGTTTAGAGTGTATTCCTGTTCCCTGACTCCCACTTGATCTTCTCATTTGTCTATGTATTTATCTGTAGCCTGGTGTTAGGTGTTAGTGGTAATGCAGTATTGTGCATATACTAGTATTTGCCTCTGTTGTCTTTATCTTACGTGTATGTTTCAGTGTCCTTCCTTTCCCCAGTGTCATCATGCTGGTCACAGACTCTTACCATACCACCCCTCCCCTTACTCACATCAACATGTGACCCCCAACTAGTCCGAAATTTTCCCTCCCATCCCCAGTAACCTACAAAGTGAGTTCCCTTCCCTATGTAAACCTTTCCTTGACTTTTTAAAATGATGGTCTCATACTCTGTCCTTCTGCAATTGACTTATTTCGCTCAGCATAATGTCCTCTAAATTCATCCACATTGTGAGGCACTCTGGTGGTGTACTGCCTAAGGCATTTTGCTGATAACCAGGAGGCTGGTTTTTCAAACCCACCAGCCACTCCTACAAAGGAAAATCGGGCAATCTAATTCCATAGAGATACCATCTCAGTAACCCAAGGAGGGGTGGCTATGAGTAGTAACCAACTAGATGGCAGTGAGTTTGGAGTGTGTGTGTGTGTGTGTGTGTGTGCATGCGCAATGATTCATGTATTCTTCATTATTCTTCAATGTAGCATAGTATTTGCAACAAACTTTCAACAATATTTTTAATCCTATAGAAATTAGCAGTGGAGAGACTTCAATTACCAACTTACATTTTACTAGGGTTTGAGATTTTTAACAACTTAATATATTTTATTGAAATGAGTAATGATCAATACCCTAGGCTGAATATCCTAATGATCTGAAATGGAGTGGTACTGTCCACTTTGAATCAGATAATCATATGATCTACTATGCCAGGAATGACAAATTAAAGAGGAATGGTGTCACATTCATCATCACAAAGAATGTTTCAAAATCTATCCTAAAGTGCAATGCTGTCAGTGATAGGATAATATCCATATATGTATAAGGAAGACCAGTTAATATTACTGTTACTCAAATTTATGCACCAACCACTAAAGCCAAAGACAAGGAAATTGAAGATTTTTTACCAACTTCTGCAGTCTGAAATTGGCCAAACCTGCAATCAAGATTTATTTATTATTACTGGTGATTGGAATGCAAAAGTTGGAAACAAAGAAGAATCATCATAGTTGGAAAATATGGCCTTGGTGATAGAAACGATGCTAGAGATTCTATGATAGATTTTGCAAGACCAACAACTTAGTCATTGCAAATACATTTTTTCAAAAACACAAATGGTGACTATACACGTGGACCTCACCAGATGGAATATACAGGAATCAGATTAACTACATCTGTAGAAAGAGATGATAGAGAGAAGCTCAATATCATCAGTCAGAACAAAGCAGAAAATTGAACTCATTCTTGTGGCTTCTCGCCAAACAATCGACAAGCATACAAGGTGAACATTTATACAATTTAACATTTAAGGAGTAAGTAATCTCCTTGAAAGAGCTCTGGTGGCACAATGCCTAAAGCATTTGACTGCTAATCAGAATGTCGGTAGTTCAAACCCACTAGCTGCTCTGCAGAAGGAAGATGGGAAATCTACTTTTGTTCAGATTTACCACACTGGAAACCCTATGGGGGTCACTATGAGTCAGAATTGACTTGATGGCAGTGGGTTTTGTTTTGTTTTATTTTATTTTTTTAGGTATACTCCTTAGAACAATCAACCATGGGAAATCAGAATAGCTGTATTTGCTCAGAGGGCATGAATGCATAGGAAAGAAGGACACAGGGAAAAGATAAACTCAGGAAGGAAGTGGGAAGAAAGCTGATACATTATGGGGATCTCAATTACTGTCAGGAAACAAAATGTGTATGAACTGTTGTGTGGGAAATGAATTTGCTCTGTAAACTTTCACCCAAATGATGATTTAAAAAAAAAAAACAAGGCCAGGAGCTCGCTGTGGAACATACCATCAATTGTTCATATGCAAGTTCCAATTGAAGATGCAGAAAATTAAAACAAGCCCACAAGGGCCAAAATAGGACCGTGATTATATTTCAATTGAATTTAGAGACCATCTGAAGAATAGATTTGAGGCATTGAACACCAATGGCCAAAGACAAGACAAGTTGTGGAATGACATCAAGAACACCATACATGAAGAAAGCAAAAGGTCATTAAAAACACAGGAAAGGAAGACAAGACCAAAATGGATGTCACAAGAGAATCTGAAACTTGTTCTTGAATGGAAAATACCTAAAGTGAATGGAAGAAATAGAAGCATGGAAATGTAATATTGACAGATTCTATGTGCAAAATATTGAATGATACAGGAAACATCAAAAGAAAATGGAAGAAATACATGGAGTCACTATACCGAAAACAATTGGTTGGTGTTCAACTGTTTCAGGAAGTAGCATATCATCAAGAACCAATAGTACTGAAGAAAGAAGTCCAAGCTCCACTGAAGGAATTAGCAAAAAACAAGGTTCCGGGAATTGACAGAATACCCATTCTGGTGTTTCAACAAATGGACACAGTATTGGAGGTGCTTGCTTATTTATGCCAAGAAATTTAGAAACCATTTACCTGGCCACATGATTGGAAGAATGGCATATTTGTGTCATTCCAATGAAAGGTGATCCAACAGAACATGGAAATTATTGAACGATATCATTAATATCACATACAAGTAAAGTTTTGCTGAAGATAATTCACTTGTTACAGCAATATATTGACAGGGAACTTCCAGAAATTCAAGATGGATTCAGAAAAGGACATGGAACAAGGAATATTATTGATGTCAAATAGAACTTGGCTGAAAAAAAATACCAGAAAGAGGTTTACTTGAATTTTATTAACTATGAGAAGACATTAGACTGTGTGGATCATAACAAACTATGGATAACATTGCAGAGAATGGGAATTCCAGAACACTTCATTGTGCTATGAGAAACCTGTACATAGACCAAGAGACTGTCATTCATACAGAACAAGGGGGTACTGCATGGTTTAAAATCAAGAAGGGTGTTCATCAGTGTGGTGTCTTTTCACCATGCCTATTCAATCTGTGTGCTGAAAAATAATCCAAGAAGCCGGATTATATGAAGAAGATGAAGGCATCAGGATTGGAGGAAGACTCATTAACAACCTGAGATAGGCAGATGACACAACCTTGCTTGCTGAAAGTGATAATGGCTTGAAGCACACTGATGAAAATCAATGACTGCAGTCTTCAGTATGGATTATACCTTCATATAAAGAAAACAAAAATCTTCGTAACTGGACCAATAAGCAAAATCATGACAAATGGAGAAAATATTGAAGTTTTCAGGGATTTTGTTTTACTTACATCCATCCATCAACATCCATGGAAGCAGCAGTCAAGAAATCAGACGTTGTATTGCACTGGACATATCTGCTGCAAAAGACCTCTTTTTAAAGATGCTTTAGTGTTAAGAAGCAAAGATGTCACTTTGAAGACTAAGGTGCACTTAACATAAACCATGATGTTTTCAATCACCTCATATGTATGTGAAAGCCAGACAATGAATAAGGAAGACAGAAGAAGAGTTGATGTCTTTGAATTTTGGTATTGGCAAAGAATAATGAAAATACCATGGACTGCCAGAAGAACAAATAAATCTGTCTTGGAAGAAGTGCAGCCATGTGAGAATGTCCAGACTTTGTCTCATCTACTACAGTCATGTTGTCAGAAAAGACCGTCTTCCAGAGTAGAATGCCATGCTTGGTAAAGCAGAGGATCAGCAAAAGAGGGAAAGACCCTCAACAAGACAGATTGACACAGTGACTACAATAATGGGCTCAAACATTCCAGGGATTGTGAGGATGGTGCAGGACTAGGCAGTGTTTCATTCTGTTGTGCACAAGGTCTCTATGAGTCTGAGCCCACTCCACAGCACCTAACTGCAATATATTTTATTGTTGTTTATTATTGATTAGCATGCATTATGTTCGTTATTTAAAAAAAAAAAAAATGTGTTTTCCTTAAATAAACTACAAGACCACCTAGTGAGAAGTGGATTATAACAAAGTTATTAATTAAGGGCATGGAGTCTGAAGTCAGAACTCTTGAGTTAAAATGCTGGGTCTGTTGCTATTGGCTCGGTGATCTAGAGGAAATTGGTCAACCTTGCTGTGTCTCAGTTGTTCATTTGTAAAATGGACTAATGATATTATGTAACTGAGAAAAATAACGGAGGAATAAATGGGAAAATGACAATAATGTTCTTAAAATTGTGTGGCATGCAGATCATTCTAAAAAGAGGTGTTATGAATTAATTCATTTTTGACATGAGTCAACATAGATGTTGCTGTGTTTACTTTTTACAACACAAAATGGTGTGTGTGTGTGTGTGTGTGTGTGCTTAAAGTTGGTGGGCTGAGACATGAAAAAAATGAAAACCTTTAAGAGTTTTAATTCAATAAAAAGTCTGATCTGTATTTTGAGGAGGGAGACATCATTGTGGACACTAGTGCTCAAGGAAGTCGGTATAATCTGATAGTTTAAAGACCAGTAGGGTCAGATAATGATGAATTAACAGAAAATAAGACCTCATAGGACAAAAGAATTTAATTAATTGCTTCTAAATAGCAGGTTGATGTTTTTTAAGGAGGCTTGTTCTTTTTTGAAATATTGTAACTACTATTATCATGCCTCATATTTTTTAAGATCTATTTCCTACATGTCATAATTGTTGTTGGCCCAGAATAAAATTCTCCCATTTTCTCAATAATAAAATTCCTAAAATGTTTGTAGCCAACTTGAGCATATAAATGTTTACATGGAGATAAAAGAGTTAAATATTTACTTCTATCTTACTTTCCAAGAGCTACCATAATAAAATACCACAAAGGATGATTTAAAAGAACAGAAACTTATTTTTTCACAGTTCTATAGTCAAGAAGCCTGGATTTTAAATGTCAGCAAGGCTATGTCCTTTCCCCTCTCCCCTTTTTCTCTATTGGCCTGAGAGGAAGATCCTTCTTGATCCCTTTCATTTCTGGTTGTTGTTGTTGTTGTTTGCTGTCGAGTCGGCCCGACTCATAGCGACCCATCCTTGGGTTTCCGAGGCAGTATCACTACGGAAGTAGGATTACCCAACCTTCCTTCCAAGGAGTGGCTGGTGGGTTTGAACCGCCATCCTTCTGGTGAGCAGTCAAGTGCCTTAGGCACTATGCTGCACTGGGCATTTCTCTGGCATCCCTCACCTGTAAATGATCCTCATGTGCTGTCTTCCCACTGTGTGTGACTCTACCTCCATATCTATTCTTCTTTTTTGTAAGACCCTAATTAGAAGGGATTAGTGTTAGGACAGACCTGTAAAATGGTCAACAAATGACTTTGTTAATTTAACTGTTAACATTTGCAAAGAAAATCCCTATTTCCCTAAAGTAGGTAACTTTGTGGAATTAAAAATTTAAATACAAAATTAGAAGATGCAAAAATTAAAAGTAAAATTAAAATGTAATATTTTACTATAGCAATAAGAGGCCATTATTAAGATCAGCAGAAGGGCCCCAGTTCCAGGAACTGGGAAACATATAGTTTTAGTAAACAAT
>NW_006921866.1:3273272-3277919 GCF_000298275.1 Orycteropus afer afer | reverse complement strand
TCCTTGGGTTTCCGAGGCAGTATCACTACGGAAGTAGGATTGCCCAACCTTCCTTCCGAGGAGTGGCTGGTGGGTTTGAACCGCCAGCCTTCTGGGTAGCAGTCAAGTGCCTTAGCCACTATGCTACCAGAGCTCCCGTATGTCAGAGTAGGCTTTTCAATGTCTTATTTTTAAGAAATAAGTTTCCAAGCCTTTCTTCTAAGGCATCTCTGGGTATAATTAAAGTTCAAAACTTTCAGTTATCAGATGAGCTTGTTAACCATCTGCACCACACAGGTACTCCTTTCTAAAAAAGGGCTCTTCATGATTTTATTCGTAGTGGAATCTAATGCTTGAAGATGTGAGGTGAAGCTTTCAGGAACAATTACTAATAAATATGTGATTTTTTAAAAAATTTCTTTTATTAAATTTATCCTGGCAGAAGATAACTTTAAGTAGCCAAAAAAACATTTACTGAGGTTGTTTTCGGACCTGCCCTGTATACATGCAATCAGGCCAAAATAGTTTACACACCTAGATTGAGAGGAGAGAAAATTATTTATTGCAAAGCAGCAGTGCAAGGAGTTAGGGGTAGTTTAAAATAGTTTTTGTAGGTTTCAGGAGAGGGGGTTGTGCATATTCACAAAAGGTTGAGGAATTTGGGGCCTGAATGTGAAATGGGTGAGATGGTGAGGGGTCACACTAGTTTCCTGTTATCAGCTGATAGGGGCTTGGGCAGAGGGGAGAGGGTCCACAATTAACTTTTGTTCCTTTTTCCCTATTGAGCTTGTCATATCCTGGGCCAGAGCTAATTTACAAGTTGTTTCTAAAATACTTCTATTGTCCTTTTGGCCAGAGTTAATTTACAAGTTGTTTCTAACACACTTCTATTGTCCAAGGACAGAATTAATTTACAAGTTGTTTCTAAAATACTTTTAGCAAGTCTATCATCTGCAGGAAAGAATGTTTTCCCTTCAGTTCTTTAAGGAACTGAAGACACATCTGTCCAGAGTGGGAAAATAGTTGGAGGTAATTTAGTTTATTTATCCATTCCCCTACTGGTGCCAGAGTGGGGGAAATAGTTTTTACTTTACTTGGTTTCAAGGCCGTTAGGGATTATGTGATTTCCACAAAAAAATGGCACTATTTTTCAATGCGTCTTGTATTAGAGTCTTTATAAAAACTCAAATGAAAAGGTACTCTTCTCGGAAATATTTTGGGGAAAAAAAAAAAAGCCCTTCTTGTGATTAGATATGAACCAGGCAGTATACTAGGTACTTTATATATAATATCTTTTATAATTCTCACAATAACCCTGTGTTGTTGTTAGAGGCTGTCAAATTGATCCCAATTTATAGTGACCCTATGTACAACAGAACAAAACACAAGGTAGTCCTGCATCATCTTAAGAATTGTTGCTATGTTTTATCCCATTGTTGCCACCACTGTGTCAATCCATCTCTTTGAGAGTCTTCCTCTTTCTTGCTGACCCTTTACTTAACCAAGCATGATGTCCTTTTCCATGGACTGATCCCTTCTGACAACATGTCTGAAGTAGGTGAGATGAAGTCTTGCCATCCTTGCTTTGAAGGAGTATTCTGCTTGCACTTCCTCCAAGACAGATGTGTTTTTTCTTCTGGCAGTCTGTGGTATAGTCGATATTCTTCCCGAACACCATAATTTAAATGGATTGATTCTTCTTCAGTCTACCTTATTCATTGTCCAGGTTTCAGACACCTATGAGCCAATTTAAAATACCATGGCTTGGGTCAGGTGTACCTTAGTCCTCTAATTGAAATCTTTCCTTTTTAATGCTTTGAAGAAGTCTTTTGCAGCAGATTTCCCCAATGCAATATGTCATTTGGATTCTTAACTGTTGCTTCTATGCGTGCTGATTGTGGATCCAAGTAATATGAAATTTTTGACAATCTCTATCTTCTCCCCATTTATTGTGATACTGCTTATTGGTCTAGGTGTGAGGATTTTCATTTTCTTTATGTTGAGGTATAGTCCATACTGAGACTGTAGTCTTTAATTTTCATCAGTAAGTCCTCTTCGTTTTCAACAAACAAAGTTGTATCATCTGCATATTGCAGGTTGTTAATGAGTCTTCCTCCAATCCTGATGCCACATTCTTCTTCAGATAGTCCAGCTTCTCAGATTATTTGCTTAGGATACAGATTGATTAAGTATGGTAAAAAGTTATACCCTGATGCATACATATCCTGATTTTAAACTTATCCCTTGTTCTGTTCAAACAACTGCCTCTTTGTCTATGTACAGGTTCCACATGAGCACAATTGTTTTGAAATTCTATTCTTCACAACATTAGTCATAATTTGTTATGATACACATAGTTGAATGCATTTGCATAGTCAATAAAATATTTGTAAACATCTTTCTGGTAGTGTCAGTTTCTAGCCAAGATCCATCTGATATCAGCAGTGATATCCCTCATTGCACATCCTCTTGTGAATCCAGTATGAATTTCTAGCAGTTCCCTGTTGGTGTACTGCTGCAACCATTTTTGAATTATCTTCAACAAAATTTTACTTGCATGTGATATTAATGATATTGTTCAATAACTTCAGTATTCTGTTGGATCGCCTTTCTTTGTAATGGGTACAGATATGGATCTCTTCCAGTTGATTGGCCAGACAGCTGTCTTCCACATTTCTTGGCATAGACTAGTGAGCACTCCCGGCACTGCATCCATTTGTTGAAACATCTCAATTAGTATTCCATCAATTCCTGGAGTCTTGTTTTTCATCAATTCCTTCATTACAATTTGGACTTCTTCCTCCAATACCATCAGGTTTTTTTTATAATATGCTACCTGCTGAAATGGTTGAGCATTAACCAATTCTCTTTGGTATAGTGACTCTGTATATTCTTTCCATCTTTTTGATGCCTCATGCATCATTCAATTTTTTGCCCATAGAATCCTTCAATGTTGCAACTCAAGGCTTGAATTTTTTCTTTAGTTCTTTCACCTTGAGAAATGCCAAGTGTGTTCTTCCCTTTTGGGTTTCTAATGTGAGGCCTGAGTCCTAATGGTCTCCAGGTAAATCTTTATCCAGAAGCCTTTAGTGTCAGGGATTCTAACACGTCCCATGCCTCAAGGCTTTTATCTCCCCTCCGGATTCCGGGACATATCAGACCCTCTGGATTCCGGCACGTATCAGAGATTTACCTGGCTCCTGCAAGTCTCCCATGCATCAGAGCTTTACATCCTCCCTAGATAATAATTCCCTAACTAGACTTTGGAGCCAGGGGATTCCAACACGTCTCCCAACATCTCAGACCCCTGCCTTAAACCCCTTAGCAACAACCAATCATCTGTACCCCTTTGCCCTGGTGCTACTCCACCCTATATTTTTCCTATAAAAATGTAATAGTAAAAGAGCACGGGGTCTTTTGCCCAAGCTGCTGCATCGGTGTAAGCAGGGACCCTAGCTCGAGCTAGCAAATAAACTTTCCTTTTGCTTTTGCATTATCGTGTCAGTGGTGGCTTCCTCGCGCCGACACTCCTTTCCGAACACGGGCTCAACACTAACTCCCAGTCTTTGCATATTTCATTATAATACGTTGTCTTCTTGAGCTGTCCTTTGAAATCTGTTCAGCTCATTTACCTCATTGCTTCTTGTATTCACTTTAGCTACTCTACATTCAAAAGCAAGTTTGAGTCTCTTCTGACATCTATTATTGCCTTTTCTTTCTTTCCTATCTTTTAAATTATCTTTTGCCATCTTGATGCATGATGTCCTTAATGTCATTCCACAACTTTCTGGTCTTTGGTCTTTAGTGTTCAATGTGTCACATGTATTCTTGAGACCATCTCTAAATTCAGGTAGAAGAAAGTTAATGTTGTACTTTGGCACTTGTGGACTTGTTTTACTTTTCTTCAGCTGCAACTTGACCTTGTCTATGAGTAATTGATGTTCTGTTCCACAGTCAGCCCCTGGCCTTGTTGTGACTGATGATATTGAGCTTCCCTATTGTCTCTTTCCAACGATGTAGTCTATTTGACTCCTGTGTATTCCATTCAGTGAGTTTCATGTGTATAGTCACCATTTATGTTATTGAAACAGGGAAGGAAAAAAGGGAGAGCAGAGGAAGGAAGAAAGGAAGAAACAAAGGAAGGAAGATAGGATACAGCAGGGGAGTGAAATTTTCCAATGACAAGAATTTCTATATGACAGCAATCTGGCAATTTGGCATTATTTGGTTTAAAAAAAAAAAAAAAACTCAAAATTTGATTGTCAGTTATGTGAGAAGGAAAGGGGAAGTTTGATTAATTTAATAAGCCAAACCAAGAAAATATGATTCAACTGACTTGTAAGTTTATTAAAAGTGTTTTCGTGGAAGGTACTACATTATTCAATAATGTACCATAAGTATTCATTATGTGACTAACACTTTGTTAAGCATCTTGAGTTTATTTCAGGAGGAAGAATAAAAGGTCTCTGTCTTCAAGATATTTAAAATCTAAAAGTATTTAATTTTGGATAGAGGAATTTCATTGATTTTTATTTTCTCATTTGAACTGTGTTTACCTGCTCTATGAGCATGGGCAATTTAATCTCTTTAAGCCCCCATTTTGTCACCTATAAAGTGAGAATAATAATAATCTCCATTGCATAAATTCATATAAGGAATAGATTAAAT
>NW_006921866.1:3260511-3271468 GCF_000298275.1 Orycteropus afer afer | reverse complement strand
GAACGACAGCCTCCTGGTCAAGGTACAGATTCCTCATGAGTACAATCAAGTGCTCAGGAATTCCCAGTCTTCTCAAGGCTGCACATGTGGACTTCACCAGATGGAACACACAGGAATCAGACTGACTACATCTGTGCCAAGAGGCGGTGGTGAAGCTCAATATCTTCAGCCAAAACCAGGCCAAGAGCTGATTGTGGAACAGACCATCAACTGCTCATATGCAAATTCAACTTGAAGTGCCTAGTTAATGACAATAGAAATCATGAACTCAGAGTCACATTTGCTAGACTTGTCTGAAATGGATTAAAAGCAGCTTCATATTTCCATGAATGAAGAGGAAGCAGGAGAAAAGGCAGGTAGCCAATGTTACTCACTGCCGACAAGTCAGATCCAACTCATAGCAGCCCCTCCTTGGGTTTCCAAGGCGGTGTCACTACAGAAGTAGATTGCCCAACTGTCCTTCCAAGAAGTGGCTGGGAGTTTGAACCACCAGCCTTCTGATTAGCAACCAAATGTTAGAAGCCTGAGAAAAAGTAACTTCAAATCCTGGAACTTGGACTAAAGAAAACAGTAAACAGCCTTGAGAGGGACTCATTCCTAGGTCCAATCCCACAGTCACCAAATCCTTTTCCTTTTTAAGGTTTTGTCCCCCTACCCCACTTCCTGATATCGACATACACATGTCCTAGATGAATAGAAAGCCCCATTATAAACATAGGAGTAATAGGTAACAAAACCAAACCCACTGTCATTGAGTCAATTCTGACTCAATGTTATTGTTGTTAGGTGCCCGTGAGTGGGCTCCGACTCATAGTGACCCTATGTACAACAGAATGAAACATTGCCAGGTCATGCACAAACCTCACAATCTGGTTCTAGTGAAAAAGAAATGTGCCTAATTAATGACAAAAAGAATCATGAACTCAGAGGCAAGATCACATTTGCCTGTATTCTCTGTATCAGGTGCTGCAGTGGAAAATATGTAGGTTGAGTCCTGGCTTTCCTTATGTTACTTACATTTCAGAGCCTCAGTCTTTCAGTCTCTAAAATGGGAGCAGAGCTGTTGAGAATATTAACTCCTAAGGTCTATAAAGTGCTTACATAGCTGGCACATAGTTAGAACAGAAATAAGGGGTAAGATGGTTATGATGAATACAAAGAAGAAAGAAGTGGATAAAGAAAGTTGCAGAGTTTATTGTTACTATTGGCAACTCTCAGTTTGGGAAGGAAAAAAGCCAAATAGATCACAAGGAAACCTGTCGTGTGTTTCAAAGCTTATCTATCCTTGATTCCAGTCTATGGAAACATTATCAGTGATGGATCTGAACTTTCTATTTCACAACTTGAAATTGTAAATGTTTCCTTTTAATCACTTTACAGAGATCCCATAACACTCATACAAATATAATTGCCACTATATATTTTTCTTTATACTCAGTTTAACTGTGTGTTTTATATCTTTAATTGTGGGAAATAAGTATGTACTAAAATGTATGTCATATCAGTATTCTTCATGTGTATAATTACCACTATATTTTAGTGAGAGAAGTACTATTTTCCTTACATTTAATAGTATGACCTTTAAATTTTCATTATAGGTATGACCTTTGCCTCAAAAAGTAAACTTTTCCTCATATTTATACTCCATGGGCCAACATGTTCAAACAAGACTTTTCTTTGGGAGTAAGGGGTTGACATTCATTCATTCGTTTATTTGTACAACCGATATACTGGGGATCACTTTTAGACAATCACTACTCTAAACTAAAAGAATAAGTAAGGCTTGTAACCCATCTAATATAAAGAGTTCAAAATTAACAACAACAATAAAATAAAACTACAAAATTCTCCTTGTACCTGCTTAAACAGGGAATAGGAATAACCGGCGAACTTGAGAGAAGTTTGCTACCTTAAACCATTTTTATAGATGAGGCAAATGAGGTTCAAAAAAGTTACAAAATCTATGGTTAAATGGCAAGTGATGAGCCTGAGGCCCAGGCTCAGAGGCTTTGTGATATGTAGACCCGATGTTCTCTTAAGTGCTATGCCAATGATGCATACCTTGGGAGTAGTGAATATGTCACAAATATCAGATATTGCTCTTGTTCACATCCAGGATGGAGGGAATTGACTTGTGATAGCCTGAAGACCCATGTCCAGAACAAATTCAGTTGAATTATTTGAGTTTCTTTTACAAATGTGGATTCCAAGGCCCTGCCCCAGACCTACGATTTATAATATCTGGGTTTGATCTGGAACTGGGCCTAGGAATCTGCACTTATCCTACATATGTGAATTTTGAGAGCCCCTAGGTTGTTGTTAATGCCTCAGAGAAATATCAACTACTTCCTTAAACAATCCTCTCTGTTGTTAGTTCTCAATATGTTCTCACTAAGCATTGAGAGCCTGGATGGGCATCAAAGCCCTACAAGGAACAATTTGTCCTCCATTCTTCTGTTCTCCAAATGGTCAGTAAGCTCTGTCAGTCAGAATAACATTTGTTTAGTGGAATTTCAATGTTTGGGATGATTTGAACTAGAAAGACGATATAGAAGGCAAGCCAACGCTAAATTAATTTCCTTTAAAATTAATACATTTCATATTCCTAGTCAACCTTGATTTTCAATATATGTAAGCTAGCTTCACCCAGAGCATCAGCTCCCCAAAAATTATTCTATTGCTCACTAAACATGAATCTGATCAAGCTTTCAATATGCATGTGAATGTGAACAGAAAGAGGGAAAAGTGCTTGCCTACCCAACTCATGTACTCATTGATCAAATGCCTACTCTATATGCTTTTGCTGTGCTAGGCACTGAGATCCCAATGGAGCACAAAATCCTGGTCTCCATCTTCACTTATTCTACAGTCCAATCAGCAAAACCCAAAACAAACTGGTTGCCTACTCATAATGACCCCATGTATGTCAGAGTGGAAATGTAAACCATAGGGTTTTCAATGGCTGATTTTTTTGGAACTAGATCCTCAGGCCTTTCTTCAGAGGTGGCTCTGGGTGAACTGGAACCAGCTGCATTTCTTTTAGCAGCAAAGTATATTAACTGGGAGCTCTGGTAGTATAGTGCCCATGGCACTTGACTGCTAACCAGAAGGCTAGCGGTTCAAACCCACCAGCCACTCCTCAGAAGGAAGGTTGGGCAATCTACTTTCATAGTGATACTGCCTCGGAAACCCAAGAAAGGGTCACTATGAGTTGGGCCCGACTCAACAACACATAACAACCACCACCACCACCACCAAGGGACTCCAAGTCCAGTGAGCAAAAGTCTGCTCATTAGCAGTGGCAGTGAGAAACTGATCTCTGTCTTGTTTACACATACTGGTATTTACAAAACCCACAAAACCCAGAACATGTGGAAGGTGGAACCTGTTAAAGCAGGAAAACTTAAATACATAAAATTTTTAATATTTCTGAGCCCAATCTGATTTCATTGCTTATCTTTCTTTTCTTTGAACCTAAACCTCTCTCACCTTCCCCTAAGTTGGGAAAAAATGGCAGTATTAAACTAGTAGATAGATTTGGGATCTTCAAATTAGAAAATAGACACTGTGCATTTTCCCTCAGAAATATACTAAATCAAATGTCTAACTTTCTTTATAGAATTAAAGACAGCACTGATCAAATCACATCCTGGAGTTGCCAAAAATCTCTCTCCCACGTAACAACTGTGATGCCTAAGTTGTTTCATTACTCATCATTCCTGTTGGTGTTGCTATTTTCCATGTTTCTTTATAAAGACAGCCCTATGAAGATGTATTCCTTAAGTGAGGAGTTCTCAAATTTTGGAGAACATAAGAATTTAGAACACTTTTTTAAAATGTAGATTCCTGGATTCCCGGACCATTCTTCAAACATTCTTAGTTGCCCAGGGTAAGATTCAGAACTATTCATTTTACAAATAGAGAGAGAGAGAGAGAGAGAGAGAGAAATCTAGATGGCACAAATTTTCTAATTCACAATTTGGCAGACATACAACTTAGTTGTATAATTTACATTAATCATGTTGTGTAACCCATCACCCTAAGACAACCTCATTTTTTTCAGGCACCTCAGTTCAATTTTTCTGACACTGAGCTTTATGCAGTGTCTCATTTATTGCTCAAAATAGTCTTGTGTTACAGGTGGGGAGATGGAAGTGTAAAAAAGTTAAATATATTGTCTAAACTTTTATAACAAGGAAATGTCAGAACCAGTATCCTAACAGAGCTCTCCAACCTCCAACCCCAGCCCCAAGGACAACCCAAAGTTAGCAAATCAATTCAAGAGGCCAGAGGCAATTAAACCCCAAACTGATAAGGTTTAAGGAGGAAGGTAAGAGATGTCTGTTCTTGTTGTGTGACTCATAATGACCCTTCCTTGGGTTGCCAAGGTGGTATCACTACAGAAGTAGATTGCCCAACCTTCCTTCTGAGGAGTAGCTGGTGGGTTTGAACCTTCAGGCTTCTGGTTAGCAGTCAAGTGCCTTAGCCACTATGCTACCAGAACTCCTAAGAGAAGTTTAGGTTCAGAGAAAAGAAAGGTAAGCAATGAAATCAGATGGGGCTCACAAACAGACCTGGCCAGCATCTCATTTTTGCCTAGGGCCAGTTCCACTCCTGCTTAGACCAGCAGAAGTGCATTGGCATGAGCAAGAAAAAGCAGTTTCCACAAATGTGTCAGAAAGGAAAAAAAAAAAAAAAAATTGAAGTTTTACATGCAATTAACTGCAAAGACGTTTCTTAATGGCAGCCTCCTCTTGCCTTTCCAAATTAATGAGTCAGAAAAGCACTATTCTCGATAGCATCTTTAGAAGTGGGCAAAGCCCCCCTCCTGGGCTCCCATTAAAACAGAACAGGGGGACCTTCAGCTAAATGCTGCATTGTCCTCCATTTCAGAAAGTCATCTCAAAGCGGTAAAGCCCAGGCACAGATTCCTTCTTGGAATCCCTTTAAGCCCCAGAAGAAAAGCTAGGGTTAAGCAGAATAAGAGAAAAAGATGATGGTGTGGCATTTAGAGTAACATGTTTTACAACACTAGAGATAGTTCATTTAAAAGATAGCTATTTCTGGGAAGAAAAATGTCCTTTTTGTTGATGAATAAAAAGTCATTCAGGTAAGGAGCATGGAGAAGGAAAAAAAAAAAGAAAAAGAAACCTAAACTGTTAAATACAGGATAGCACATACAAGAACTGCATTTTCAATTCTTGCTGTTTTTGTTTATAGACATGTGTGTGCATGTGTGTGTGTGTGTGTAACAGATATATTAGGGAGGAGACCATATTAAGCTAATTTTCTTTGTCTAGCATCCAATCTATGAATAGACTAGGTCTGGTGGGCTCCAGCCTCTCCCTAAATTAAGCTCCAAATTAAAGGCCAAAGTGGCTACCTGGAGGCTTGCATTCTGCAGAGCCTCGCCTTTTAAATGAACCAAGGGCCCACCTATGTTTGTTACATGTCCCTTGGATAATTAATGCTGGACACCTAAGTGTTAGCACACAAAGCACCTGGAATGCGACTCGCTGTACACATTCTAATCACATCAGCTATCGAACTCTCCAAATGACCTTCTTCAAAACAATGAGTGTCTTTGAAACTACAGAAGCTAACCTAGGAGGAAGCCGTTTCCCAGGATTAGGCTGACGCTGTGCAGTTCCTAAAGCTAGAGTGACACCAAGTGGTCAAGAGTGGAATTAGTCCTGACGGTTTGTATTCGCATCTCTGGTCAGGCTGCAGGTGTGTGGACACTATATTATTCCTGGGCAGTCAGAGACTGCAACCAGTCTCCTCCCAGCGCTTGACAAAAATCGAGGAGGGGAGTGGAGCCCAGACACCCCTGATACCCCTAAGGTAACTCTGAAACTCAGGATCCTCTATTTTTAAGGAGGCCTACTTTTAAATTCCTATTCTTAAGGAGGCTCTGGTGGCCTGTTGTTATCTGTCGGTGAATCGTCTTCGACTCATAGCGACCACTCATAGCGACCCCTCTTTGGGTTTCCCAGGTACCACCAGCCACTCCTTGGAAGGAAGGTTGGGCAATCTACTTCCGTTGTGATACTGCCTCGGAAACCCAAGGAGGGGTCACTATGAGTCAGGTTCAACTGTATGGCAGTGAGTGAGTGATCACTACGGAAGTAGATTGCAAGGAGCGGCTGGTGGGTTGACTGCTAACCAGAAAGTTGGCAGTTCAAACTCACCAGTCGCTCTCCATATGGAAGATGGGGCAATTTGCTTCCTTAAAAATTTAGCACCTTGGAAATGCAATGGGGGTCACTGTGAATCAGAATCCACTCAATGGCAATGAGTTTGGGTTCTATATATGTATATCTATCTATCTAATTAAAAAAAGAAAAGAATAACAGGATATTGTCTGATATAGTGCAGGAAGATGAGCTCTCTAAGTTAGTAGGCACTCAAAATACACACAGGCTCTAACAATTTACCGGAGCATACAAACAATCCGGAAGATGACACAGGACCGGGCAACATTTTGTTTGAATGTGGGGTTGCTGTGAGTTGGAGCCTACTCAAGAGCAACTAAAAATAATACATTTTAAGGGAGGGGGCAAGAAATGAAAAAGTAATGGCAAGGAAGGTTGCCTATTCCACAGCATTGTTTACACTATTTACACATTGTTGTTGACCATGGTGATCCCACCTGACCAAAGTAAAACTGCTTCATAAGGCTTTCAAAGCTCTAACCTTTCAGAACCAGGTTGTCAGGGCTGTCCTCAGAGGTGGCTCGTGGTTGGGTTCAGACTCATCAACCTTTCAGCTGGTAGTCAAGTGCTTAACTGCTTAAGCCAACCAGGGACTCCCAATGACACAGAGTATTTTGTATTTTCAGCAAAGTCTGCCTGTGTCACTGTGCCCCACAGATTAAAATGAAAGCAAAAGAGAGTAAAATGATAAAGAGAAGTGGAGGGAGACTGCTGTAGTCGAAAAATGAGATGAGGACTCCGTGACTTTTTCCAGTCTCTTGCTGCACTGCTGAACAAATATCTCATGTCCATGAACTTGTCCTATGGTTCCAAATGATTTCTGTCTCTTTCACATGGATAAATTCTCCCTACACCTGTATCACTACATTTTCTGATTCTCATTTTTTTTTCTCTTACTTTCTCCTTCCTGTTTTTTTTTTTTCCCCCTAATGGCTCGGACTCAAATAACTTGGGTGGCTTCAAAGACCAGTATCAGAAAGAGTTTTTCCCTCCTGTGGCTTAATATAATTATAGACGTATCATTCTCCCACAATGCAGCAGCATCGTTAATCACTTCAAATACAGAGAAAGCCAGCCAAGCTTTTCTGTGAACAGAAAGCTCAGGGTCCCATTTCAATTTGTGATTATATCAATAATCTCGAGACTGTCTTCTGTGAACTAACCCATTATTTCTAGGGAAACTAGGAGAAAACTACTAAAATCACACAGGCATATCCTGGCTGACACAGAGAGTAGACATTTGGATGATATAAAATTTCAGATGACATTTGTCAGCTGCTTTGTCCCTCATTTCTAAGTGGCAAAAGGCAATTTAGCCTTTCCTGTCGGGACATTCATGTAGGGAATTGCGAGAACCACTATCATTAAAAGCACAAATTATCTATGGATCTCTCCCACATAGAGCAGAGGCCAGTATGAATTGAAACTGCTTATAGGTCAGAACAAAAACAACAAGTTCATCTCAATGTACTTTTGTAAAATACTCTAGTGTAATTGTGATGTTGCAGTCACTACATCCTGGGACTACAGGAAAATCTTACAGCAATTCCACAGATAATCTTATGGCAGATTGGAAAGATTAGAGGAAGCAGAAATTCTAAGGAAATCATTTCATAGAAAAAAAAAGGGCTTAACAGAAATATTGTCATTTGTATCGATTATTTCTTATGAATATATCTTTAACCAGGAGATGTCAAAACAGAGCATGAATTTTTCAAGCACAATCTCTAAACAGAATTTTTTTTTTTCCAAAGGGCAATACCAAATAAAGAACAATAGCACAAAGTGCTTTGGTCTAACAAGTAGAAACACAAGATTCCAGGAGGCAATGTTGAAATAGATTTTGACTTTAAGAAAATGTATTCATTTGTTCAAAAAAATGTTTATTGAGTACCTACCATGTACTAGGTACAACTCCCAGGACTGAAAAGCAAGACCTCTACCCCTATGGAGATTGTATTCTAATAAGGGAACTGTGAAAATTGTGCTGTGTGAATACAACAAAAGAATAGAATATAATATCAGGTTGAGATAAATGCTACGAAGAAATAAAATCAATTAGAGAACTAGACGGTGATGAGAGGTGCAGCTGTAGATAGTGTAATTGGGGAAGCTCTCTCTGAACTGGTTATGTATGAGCAGAGGTTTGAAAGAAGTAAAGGAGAGAGTCATGAAAACATCTGTAGCTATAACATTAACATTCCAGGCAGACAGAGCAGTAAGCACCAAAGTTGAGAGGCAGGAACATGCTCAGTGTGTTCAACAAACAGCAAGAAGGTCAATGTAGCTAGAGTGCCATAAGCGAGATTGTAAAATGCTATCTGTTGCTGTTAAGTGCTGTCAAGTCTGCTCCCACTCATAGTGACCCTATCTACAACAGAATGGAACAATGCTCTGTCCTGAGCCATCCTCACAATCTTTGCTATGCTTGAGCCCATCATCACAGCCATTGTGTCAACCCCTCTTTCTAAGGGTATTCTTTTTTGCTGACCCTCTACTTTGGTGGTGTAGTGCCTAAGGCATTTGACTGCTAACTAGAAGGCTGTTGTTGTTGTTGTTGTTATGTGCCGTCGAGTCAAGCCCGACGCATAGCGACCCCTCCTTGGGTTTCCAAGGCAGTATCACTGTGGAAGTAGGATTGCCCAACCTTCCTTCCGAGGAGTGGCTGGTGGGTTTGAACCGCCAGCCGTCTGGTTAGCAGGCAAGTGTCTTAGCCACTGTGCTACCAGAGCTCCCAACTAGAAGGCTAGCAGTTCAAATCCACCAGCCACTCCTCAGAAGGAAGGTTGGGCAATCTACTTCCTTAGTGATACCACCTCAGAAACCCAGAGGGGTCGCTATGAGTTGGATCCCACTCCACCGCAGTGAGTTTGGTTTTGGTTTTTTCTACTTTACCAAGGATGGTATCCTTCTCCAGGGATTGGTCCCTTCTCACAACATGACCAAAGTAGTGAGACAAAGTCTAGCCATTCTCTCTACTAAGGGGAATTCTGCCTGTACTTCTTCCAAGACAAATTTGTTTATTCTTCTAGCAGTCCATGGTATTTTTAGTATTCATCACAACACCCTCATTCAAATGCATCAATTCTTCTTGGGTCTTCCTTATTCATTATCCAGCTTTCACATGCGTATGAGGTGATTGGAAATACCATGGCTTAAGTTGGGCACACTTTAGTCTTCAAAGTCATATCTTTGTTCTTTAACACTTTAAAGAGGTTTTTTGCAGCAGACTTGCCCAGTGAAATACATCTGATTTCGTGACTGCTGCTTCCACGGATGTGGATCATAGATCCAAATGAAATCCCAGACAACTTCAATCTTTTCTCCATTTATCGTATGCTGCTAATTGGTCCAATTGTGAGGATTTTTGTTTTCTTTATGTTGAGGTGTAATCCATACTGAAAACTGTATTTCTTTGATCTTCATCAGTAAGTGCTTCAAGTCATCTTCACTTTCCGCAGGCAAGGTTGTGTCATCTGCATATTGCAAGTTGTTAATGAGTCTTCCTCCCATTCAGATGCTCTGTTCTTCTTCACATAGTACAGTTTCTTGGATTATTTGTTCAGTATACAGATTGAATAAGTATCATGAAAGGATACAATCCTGACACACGTCTTTCCTGATTTTAAACCACCCAGTAGCCCTTGGTTCTGTTCAAACAACTGCCTATGTTGCTCTATGTACAGGTTCCTCATGAGCACAATTAAGTGCTCTGGAATTCCCATTTTTCACAATGTTATCCATATTTTTTTCTTATCCACACAGTCAAATACCTTTGTGTAGTCAATAAAACACACTAGAAATCTTTCTAGTATTATTTGCTTTCAGCCAAGGTCCATCTGACATCAACAGTGGAATCCCTTGTTCCATGCCCTTTTCTGAATCCAGCTGGGGTTTCTGGCAGTCTCCTATTGATGTACTGCCACAACCATTTTTCAGTTATCTTCGGCAAAATTTTACTTGCCTGTGGTATTGATGATATTGTTCAATAATTTCCACATTCTGTGTGATCACCTTTCTTTGAAATGGGTACAAATATGGATCTCTTCCAATCAGTTGGCCTAGTAGCTGTCTTCCAAATTTCTTGGCATAAATGATTGAGGGCCACCGTTGCTGTGTCTGTTTGTTTGTCTATTAACTTCTTAATAGGTATTCTGTCAATTCCTGGGGCCTTCTTTTTTGCCAATTCTTAGAGTGCAGCTTCAACTACTTCCTTCAGTACTATTGGTACTAGATCATATACTACTTCCTGAAATGACTGTAGGTCAACCAATTCTTTTTGGCACAGTAACTGTGTATTCTTTCCATCTCCTTTTGATGCTTCCTTCATTGTTAAATATTTTGCCAATAGAATCCTTCAATATTACAACTCAAGGTATGATTTTTTTTTTTTCTTCAGTTCTTTTAGTTTAAGAAATGCCAAGTACGGGGAGTGTATCCAAGAACATATATAGCATTGGCAGACAATGGTCCTATAAGTTTATGTGAATGATCAGAATTCCCAGTTGTATAGTAGAGCTGACAAGGGGCAAGGTTGTGGTCAGTGCTTGGTCACAGCTAGCTATCCAAAGGGACTGAGTAGTTGCACCTGAGGGCTTGGGACCATAGTCACAGGGGACATCAAGCTCAATTGGCATAACATACTATACAAAACACTGTTCCACCTCCTACTTTGGCAAGTAGCGACTGGGATCTTAAAAGCTAGCAAGCTGCCATCTAGATGCAATGATGGGTCTCTCCTC
>NW_006921866.1:3255561-3259831 GCF_000298275.1 Orycteropus afer afer | reverse complement strand
AAAAAAAAAAATGCCAAATGTATTCTTCCCTATTGGTTTTCTAATTGTAGGTCTTTGCACATTTCATTATAATACTTTACTTTGCATTCTTGAGCTTCCCTTTGAAATCTTTTTTATTTCACCATTTTTTCCATTCACTTTAGCTACTCTCCACTCAGAAGCAAGTTTCAGAGTCTCTTCTGACATCCATTTTGATCGTTTCTTCCTTACCTTTTAATGACCCTTTGCTTTCTTCAGGTGTGATGTTCTGGAAGTCATCCCACAACTCATCTGGTCTTTGGTCATTGGTGTTTAATGCATCAATCTGTTCTTCAGATGTTTTTTTAAATTTGGGAGGGATATAATCAGGTTGCATTTTGGCTTTCGTGGACTGGTTTTAATTTTCTTAAGCTTCACTTGAACTTGCATATAAACAATTGATGGTCTGCTCCACAGTCAGCTCCTGGCCTTGTTTTGACTTCGTTAACCTTCTCCATTACATCTTTCCACCGGTGTAGTCAATCTGATTCCTGTGTACTCCATCTGGTGAAGTCCATGTTTATTGCTGCCGTTTATTTTTTTGAAAAATGTATTTGCAGTGAATAAGTCATTGGCCTTACAAAATACTATCATGTGATCTACATCATTTCTATCACCAAGGTCATATTTAACAGCTATGGCAAAGAATCAATGATTCTTTGTTTCCAACTTTCACATTCCAACCCTAATCTGTATCAATACATCTTGATTACATGTTTGGTTAATTTCAGACTGCAGAAGTGGGTGAAAATCTGAAGACGGTATGTAGGGGAGGCAGGAACCAAATTATTTAAAGACTTACGGACTATGATAGAAACTTTGGATTCTTTTCTAAGTATAATGGGAAGTCATTGGAAGGTCGATGATAGAAAGTAAAATAATCTTATTGATGGTGCTGAAGTATCACTTTAGCTGCAATGGAAGTAACTGTCTCTAGAGAGTCAAGAATGAGACCATTTAAGAGGTGAGTATGCTATTTCAGACAAGAAAAGATGGTTTGGATTAGAACAACATTAGTGGAGGAAAGCAGTAAAATTCTCTTTGGTGGAGATCTTATTCCAAACTCCTACTTCAGAACTTAACTCTTCTGCACAAAAAGAGAAAAATAAATTGAGGCAAGATGATGTTCAAGTTCCTTGAGGCATATAGAAGCTACTACATCCTCCAAATTCCAGGTCACTGCACAGGTCCTATATTCTCCCCAAATCCAACCACTATGACACCAGGATACCACATGATCTTCATCACTTCCTAACCAAATTTTGATAATAAAAAGAGAAAGGAAAATGTTTCCCATTGCATTTTAAAGAGACACTGATTTCAGTGATTTACTGGATTAGCCATACTGAGGCAGGATTCAGATTGTTGCTGATTTTATTTAATTATATCTGTAGCTACCAAACTCATCTATCTTTGGTCATACTGTTTCTCCTACAAATATATATCCAAGTGAGAAATCTATCATATTTTAACAACTTGAATTTCAGTTTTCCTCTTACTGCCAATTCTATTACTAGGGTTGTTACTTTTACAAGGGGTCCTAGCTGATCATATCTGTAGTCATGAACCAAATGAGGAAGACATTTGCCAAAATTTCCCTTCTATCTATTGAAGCACAATGTGTAACATGCACTAAACTACTGAATAAAAAGTAAAAACATAGGCCTTCAAATGTCTAATGCATCATCATCCAAAATCTGGAACAACTTAAGTTATAAGATGTTTTGTTCTATTTCCAGTTATTTATTTCGTATTGTGGGTATATTACTTTAGTTACTCATTTATGAAAGAACTCTTTAATCTGTGTGTGGTTGGTACCAGTGTTGAAGTTCTTGAAGTTCCTTTTAGGAGCATCTTGGGCTTTTAAGATCATCTGGTTCCGTTCACTGACCTGCCAATTTATTGAACACATTAAGTTTCCTGTTTGTACAAGGCTATATGTACTGAGGATACCATAATGAATAAGTCAGTCATAGTCCATAAAGCTTATTTCAATAACAATTTTTGAAAGCTTACTGGATTCATTCAATCATTTCATAAATATTTATTAAACACTGTGTTACATGCTAGGGATATAATAGTGAGCAAAATAGGCAAGATGTTTGTTTTCTTTGTCCCTCACACTCTAGTGAACCAAAACTAACCAAACTCACTACCATCAAGTCAGATCTGACTAATAGCAACCCCTCCTTGGGTTTCTGAGGTGATATCACTACAGAAGTAGATTGCCCAACCTTCCTTCCAAGGAGTGGCTGGTAGGTTTGAACCACCAGCCTTCTGGTTAGCAGTCATAATGCCTTAGGCACTGTACCACCAGAGCTCCCACACTCTAGTGAAGCAGTCATAAATTGTTCTCTATTCAAAAGAACTCCATTTGGGTAAGTAACTCTAATGTGAGGTCCTCCTGTGAGATAATAGAAAAGCCAAGGATTATGAAAATTAGAAGAAAGAAAGATTACTTCCAACTTGGGTAATGAGATTTGAGGTGAGTGTTAAAGGATGGGTAGAATTTTAAGGGAAGGCCTGGTGAAGATACTTGAGAAGTTAGAAAACAGTGAAGGTCCAAGAGTAGACATGCATTTTAAAATTTAACCTCAGTAGCATCCAACACCAGTTACCAGTTGCTCTTGAGTCCATTCCAATTCATGGTGACCCCATATGTGTCAGAGTAGAACTATACTCCACAAGGTTTCAGTGGCTGTTTTTTTTTTAACCAACTGCCAGGCCTTTGTTCCAAAGTGGTTCTGGGTGGACTCAAACCTTTCAGTTAGCAGTCAAATGTTTTACCCATTCGCACTACCCAGGGACTTCAATAAGCAGTATCAAATGGGAGAAAAGAGAGGAGGCCTATAATAGCTGGAGATGCCTTTAATTCCACTGGGGAGTAGGGGAAGGAATATCAACCAATCATCAGCTATATCAATTGCCCATTCCTCAAGTTCCTGGAAACTAAGTGCTTATCCAAGTCCTTACACTTGCCTAGGGGAAAAAAAAAAAAAGAAAAATAAGGGTCACTATAAACAGATCTCATCCTTGGCATTTCAAGTGATTGAAGCTAACTGCCACCAGATAATAGCATCAAATTTTAAGTTTATAACAAATGTTACTTTCAAATCAGTTATGCAAATATAGCTTTAAGAAGGCTAATATATGTAGATTTATGACTAGTTCCTTAAAGGTAATGATCTTTGAAAGAAAAAAAAATAAAAACTAATTTCTGAGAGGAATTTATAATATAAAATAAAAAAATGAGAGAAAAGCAAACTACGGACCCCGAAAATTTTCCATAAACAAAGAAATAAAGCTTGTTCTACTAGAAATAATAGTATAATATAAATCCACTGATTTCTTTTCTTACAGCATGTAACATATTTTACTGAGCTTTCGCATATATCAGAAGGCAAAGGCAGCCAGCAATCTGGAGTGCTGGCACATAGTAGATTTCATCTCATTTTGCATATATAGGGCCTCATGCTGTGGAATTAACAACTTTTAGATTGTACTAGTGGAACCATTGAGCTGTTTCATTTGGATATGATGTATATTTTTTAATTTAAATAAGATGCATTTAATATTGATTTTTTTCATCAATATTCAGTACTCTATCCAAGCTACAAAGTACACTGATATAAAAGTCCCTTCAGGAGTTCAAAAAATCATCTATGATTCTATATGATGTCTCGTTTATACATAGTACAAATTTACCACACCAGAATTCTTCAGGCTTCCCTGATCCAATCAATAACTGTTGATAGTTTATAACATAAAATATTATTCTCCAGGTACTAACCAAGTATATTACATAATGTTATATAAAGAAACAGGCTTGATTTATTAGATATGTGGCTATTGAATTAGCAAGGCATTGATGTACTGCCATAATAACATTTTATAAGGAGACATAATAGACATCAGGTTAGCTTGCACATTGAGTATAATCAAAAGCAAATATATTCAAGACAATTTTCCTCTGGGCAGTGAAACCATGGAAAAGCTTTAAGTATCTACTATAGGAGAAAGCAGTTTTCAAAACAACTCCTCAAAGAAATGGGGAAAATAAAAATTCATTAGGCATTAACATAATTTCTTTTCTTAATTGATGTTTATGGAATTTTATTTAATCCCAACCAGAAGACATGACAATACTCAGGTAGACCAAGAACAGTGGTGGCTTGTGTTTGTTGATGCTGGTGATATTCTATGCAATGAATGAAAGAGGAAAGATAAATAATTTAACAGTTTGATTTGGACC
>NW_006921866.1:3217109-3255461 GCF_000298275.1 Orycteropus afer afer | reverse complement strand
TAAAATTTAAAAAAATGATTTTCAATTTAGTAAAAGTACAATAAGTACTACACACACTTATTTGTGACTATTGCTACTTTCTGAGTGAGCTCAAGTGAAATTTTGATTAAAATGCAGAGAAATCAGATCATATACTACAGAGAACCAAATACCCCTTGCCTAAAAATGAATTCCACAAAAAATTTATAATTTTCTGATAGATCTTCTGCTGTCATCTTCAAAGACTGTCAGTGAAAGTTTTATCTTCATCATTTTTAAGCAGAGAATCCTTAATCATTATCAAAAGAATTCAAATTTGTGGCATCCATCTGTTGCATTTTTTAGAGGCTCCAAATACCTCTCATACAGAGAAACCTTGGTTTTGAACTTCATGATTAAACAGTGATCTCCTTTGTACAGTCTGCTTATACTGCTGTTAGAGAGCAAGTATTTTAATGCCAACCTTCAGTCAAGAGCCTCTTGTCCTACAAGATACTCATTACTCAAAAAAAAGAAAAAAAAAATCTACATTTAAAAAATAAAAGGAAGGACTCTGTGCTCATATGAGTGTTTTATGTTTGTTTGTTTGTTTAGTATTCAATTCGGAGGCTACACAGTCACCAGAACTATGAAATTTTTTTCTCTCTGAAATAATAAAAAGTCCACTTAATTATCATCTATGGTCATTTTGCCAGCTACGTGCAAATTGTAAAATCCAATAACAGCTCTGATGAAAAGCATTTTTTCATGGTCACAACTCCTTTACACCTAGACTATAGCTTCAGGGAGATGATTATATGGTTGCTACAAGAAGGTCATCACACAAGGCCAAACTCACAATCCAGTCGCCTGCATTCCTCACAAGCACCTTACCAGCACTTTGCAGAATGAATGACTCCAAAGGTTGTAGTGTCTTATAAAAAAAGAAAAAAGATTTTTAAATGTCCATTAATACTTTGAAAAGACAATTTCAAACAAATACAATGGCACAATGAATTGGCTTTATATGAAGTTAACCAGCTTATAGTTAGAATTAAGAATAATGGTAAAAGTAAAATAAAAATGAAGCTGAAATTTTATAGTAATTTTTACCAAAGTAAATGAAAAATACTTAGATAGGAGAACATATAAAGAATGCAGAACTCTACCCATCAATTTGTTATAAATGATAGCATATGTTGTGTTTTATTTTGAATTCTCTGATAAATGAATGTTTATCATGGGATCAATGGCTCTGGGTGAATGGCAGATTGCAGCAGCAATTGCTTTCTTACCAAGAAAATTATCTTAAATCAGATCTCCTTTGTTTGATGAAACCTAAATTGCAGGGGGAATATTTAAACATCTAAGGAGAAAATCCATAGATAAGCTAGCACGTGACTCTAAGATGCATTTAGTAGAACTAATTGTCTCTATTATTCTTTTATTCTAGAAGCTACAGATAGAATGTACAGGTCAAACAGAAAAAATATTGTATCATTATACATTCGCTGATAAGGGACAGTAGACCACCAAAGTAGCATATTTACTTCAAGTGATATGGAGAGCTAGGATAAATGAGACAATTATGTCTATGGTAAAGCCAGCTAGATAACCACTAGATTAAAAACAAAACTACTTTCCTTTTCTGTATTATAGTTTTATGAGGCCAAGAAATACACAGATGCTATCTCTTCTGTACAGTGTCTGTAGCCCCAAATGGACATGACACACCCAGAAACCACAGCTATCTATCCCATAAAAACAGTTGCTATCAAGTCAATTCTGACTCATGTGTGTCAGAGTGGAACTGTGCTTCATAAGGTATTCAATGGCTGATTTTTGGAAGTAGATTACCAGACCTTTCTTCCAAGGATCCTTTGGGAGGATTTGAACGGCTTTTCATTTCGCAGCTGAATGTGTTAACCATTTTCACTATAGGTGCCTGGATGAAAGTGTTGGAAAAATTAAGCACAGTTAAGAGTTAAATCCCTCGAGGCAGATATCCACATGTTTGAATCCTTTTTCTGCTGCTCACTAGAGATATAATCTCAGGTGAAGTACTGAATCTTTCTAAAACTTCCTTTCCTAATTGATTAACTCAGGAACAATATGAATACATAAAGTATAAAAAACACTGTTTCTCACATCATTTACTTATCTCTCCATCCATATACTTCTCAACCCAGTCCAGTATGATTTGATGCCTTCACCCTACACTGAAATAGCTGTCCTTAAGAGATTCACTAAGTCCAATGGCCATTTTCACAGTCCCTATCTTTCTAATAGGAGCTCTGGTAGCGTAGTGCCTAAGGCACTTGACCGCTAACCAGAAAGCTAGTGGTTCAAACCCATAAGCCACTCCTCAGAAGGAAGATTAGGCAATCTACTTCCGTAGTGATTCTGCCTTGGAAACCCAAGGAGGCGTCGGTATGAGTCAGGTCCGACTTGATGGCAAACAACAACATCTTTCTAAAATAATGTCTCAACAACATTGAACACTGTTGACCACTCCCCCCTCCATGAAACATCTCCTATTCTCTACAGAGAGAGAAAGGCAGGTGTAGTTCTCGAAAAGAGGCCACCATGATCTAAGAGAGAGTAGCCACCTGAATTTGTGTTGGCTCTTGGACCTTGGTTTCAGCACTTCTGGATTTTGGGTTTTGTGACACAGTCTTGAATATTTACCATGAATTTCCCTATAGGAAACCTCATGCAAATGAACCTTATGCAGTGTAACCTTATGCAGATGAAAGGCAAGGCCACTATTAAATCAATTTGAAGTTTTGTCTTCAATTCCCAGGATTGTGTACCCCAAACGCAACTTTGATTTCATAAACCTTGGCAAAAAGCACACAATATGTGCATTTGACGAGCATGGAGAGACTAAGAAACATGAGAGGCCATGGCTCAGTATGACTCACTCTTAAGCCCCTTGACCAATTAAATTATATCCCCGGAAAGTTCTTTCAGTACAGGTATTGGAAAGGTTTCTTTGAATTCACCCCTAAAGAGATTCACTTAAAATAAATAGTCAAGCTGCTGCTTCTTTGCCATAGCCTTCCTTATTATGAGCTGAGGTCAGGATAAATAGCTCATGTCCTTGACTCACAGCTCAGCATAAAATGGCTCCTTTGAGGAATCACTAAATCACACAATCCTCCTGTGGCAAAGGACAAATGGAGTGTGCCATTCACCACCAGCTCAAACAGGTATCAACAGAACTTGGAACCAAGCCTGTTGTGTTTCTGCTTTGCTCAAGGCCCTTCTAACTGTCCCTTGAACAGGTCACTCCATCTCTGCTTCACACCAACAGCACACAGGGTGGAGAGATTCAGGGCTGTATTACTGCAAACGCTCTGTGACCTCTAGTGACACACTCACCAAGACAAAGACTGACAAATTGCACCCCTCACATTAATTTTCAAGTACATTTTTAAAGCACATGCCTCTGATGAAGTATTTTGAATAGTGCTGCGGATGTCAAGGAGACATTTAAAATATCTCACTCATAATTTTTGAAAATCTTCCTCATTCAAAGTTGTCACAGCTTGACAGCTTAGTTCTGTTTTGAATATATTCTTTTACAATGTACTACAAACTGATTGAAGAGCTGACAAATCTGACTTAACCCAAACAAGAATCTTTAAATATAGCTGATTGAGAAGACTGTTTAACGAAAATGCATATACTGACATTATATCTAGCATCCTATTTTTAAGAAAGTCAAATCACACAATTAAAATTTTTTGAAAATATATCTCTACCCACCCACCCAGAAAAAAGTCACTCAGCTCTCTATTGAGACAAAATGCTGAAGTTATTAGAAATCATTCTGATTGAATATTCATGTATCTTTTTTTGTGTATCTAACGAAAATCCAGAATTTTATTCCCTACATGCACCTTTAAGCAGAGATTTATATGATTATTATTAAACTTATCCACTCTTTTGAATCCAGTGATTGATCCTGGGTTGTGCAAACAACTTATAAGAATGAATAAAGCACTGAGATAAGGTTATTATTATCCTTCTTCTATAACCTGGGCTGGAAAATAACCATGTGATTATTAAGTATAGAAAGGAAAAAGAAGGAAGGGTGGGGAATTATCCAGTAGCTGGATAAAGGAAGAGAAATTGATCAGGTAATGCAGAAGCCAAAGGGTTGGCATTTCAAACCCTCTCAGAGACACCTCAAAAAACAGACTTGGTGATCTGTTTCTGAAAGGTCACAGCTTTGACAACCCTACAGAGCAATGCTACTCTATACACACGGGGCCTCAATGAGTTGGAATCCACTTAACAGCAACTAACAGCAACAACAAGGCAGGAGACAATGAGTTACGGTTCTAAGTGCAATGAGGGAATATTTTTTTATTTTATTTGGTTTTATATGGGAACACTTTTAAAGCTGTTGTTCTACCCAAACATCCTTACCAAGAACAAGGAAAGCTCATAATACTCCCCTGATGTTAGGAGAGCAAAGGAGAGAAGCTATGTTATACACAAAGATTAGGAAGAAAACAAGTCATAACCAAACCAAGAAAACAAAGCAAGCTCATTGCCATTGAGTTGATCCCAACTTATGGAGACCCCCATTGGGTTTCCAAGGCCTTAAGTCAGACTTGTAGCAGACTGCCTAATCTTTCTTCTGTGGAGCAGCTTGTGGGTTTGAACAACTGATCTTTTGATTAGCAGCCAGATGCCTTAACCACTGCACCAAGCCATAACATATAGGAAAAAATCTTGCCAGAGAGAAGGAGAAGTAGACAAACCTGCATGTTGGGAGAAAAGAAGAGATTTTTAAAAAAGAAGAAAGAGTAGGAATGTACCAGCAACCTACCACCTCTGAGGGAGAAAAAGGTAAGAAATATCCAGATGGTTTTTCAGGAACCAAGAAATTGGGGGCAAGTGTCCCATTTCCCTGGGTATACCTGAGAAGGCTAGAACATCTCAGAGAAGCCTAGATATTCAATATGGCGTCACTTCCAACACTAAATGAGAAAGATAGAGTAACATCACGCCCTCTGGGACTGGCACGTATTTAAGCCAGGTACTTTTGTTGGTATTTCAGAGCTTCCCTCCTTTCTGGAGGAGCTCTGGTAGCATAGTGGCTAAGACACTTGCCTGCTAACCAGACGGCTGGCGGTTCAAACCCACCAGCCACTCCTCGGAAGGAAGGTTGGGCAATCCTACTTCCGTAGTGATACTGCCTCAGAAACCCAAGGAGGGGTCGCTATGAGTCGGGGCCAACTCGAAGGCACATAACAACAACAACAACTCCTTTCTGGGTCTCTCAGGCAACAGTTATGACATGGATAAGACCTCTCCATCAGCTTGGTGTCCAGCGATCAACTGTACACACAGACTCTGTTGCATGGAAGCTTTCTATTCTCTTTTTGGGCAGACGCTGAAAGAGTTCAGCGTAGTTCTGACCTTCACATGTCCCACAGCTGGTCCATGAGTAATGTGTAATCTGCTTGGCTATTAGTTGACAAGTAGTCATTTCCTAAATGCAGACCTCCAGCAATTCTCTCCCACCTTTTCTCAGGCTTCTTTTGCTCTCTCTGTCCTAAGTTAGACATTTAAAAAAAAAAAAAGACCACTGCCTTCAAGGCAATTCTGAATCATAGCAACCCAATAGGGCAGTGTAGAACTGCCTTATAGAGTTTCCAAGACTGTAAATCTTTAAGAAAGCAGAGCCTCATCTTGCTCCCATGGAGTGGCTGGTGGGTTCAAACCACCAACCTTTTGGTTAGCAGCTGAATGCCTTAACCACTGCACCACCAGAACTCCTGGGTTAGGCATTGTTGTTGTTGTTATGTGCCTTCAAGTCGGCCCTGACTCATAGCGACCCCTCCTTGGGTTTCCAAGACAGTATCACTACAGAAGTAGGATTGCCCAACCTTCCTTCAAAGGAATGGCTGGTGGGTTTGAACCGCCAGCCTTCTGGTTAGCAGTCAAGTGACTTAGACACTATGCTACCAGAGTTTAGGCATAGTCCACAGTAATTCCAGCTGTACACCATGCTAGAAGTTCTATTGAAGTCCTCAACTCTTGACTAGACCTGAAGAGAAGGGCAAATAATTCCCCACCCTGCCTGCTTGGAGAATAAAGTTTGGGGCTTATAACATAACATTCAGTATTAAGCGCTACTTTGGTATCTGGTAAAATTTAGAGCACTTCAAATGACCAAACTGCAAATCCCTTCCCACTCTACTCTGGCAGATAAGGTCCCCTAGCCAATTCTCCTCATCACGAGATGAGGCAATGACTGCTTGTCTCTGAGTAGTAAGGTTCAGTTCACTGCCAGCCACAAATTATCCAAACAAACCAATGGAAATTTGGGGTCACTGTACCCACTTGATACCACAAAGTCTGCCTCCACAGCCCTTGCTTATTCATTCTTCCTGAGTGTAACCCCCATGGCATGTGGTATCCTTCTCTGGGATGTGAGTAAATGGGACTGTTTAACTGCTATTTATCTTATCTGGCCAGTATTGGATGTCATGTGTTCAGGCATCCCCATAACCCTAGAGTAAGAATCCCTTCCTCACCAATGGAGTAAAAAGGGGGTTATCAAAACACTGCTAAAACTTTTACCATATTGAAAAATTCTACTGCAACACTCAGTTATAGGTGCCAACAAGGGCATGGTACAGGAGAAGACCAGGGTACTGCAAAGGAGACCTCAGAGTATTGGGACCTCACAACCACGACAGAGCCCATGGTGATCCACATCCCTAGGACTAAACCAGCAATGCATACACTGAGGCAATCAGCCTAGTGCAAAACATCCCTGAGAGGAAGTGTCAACTCTGAGTTGACTGCATTTTTACCTACAAAAGAAGGCTTTAAACTAATGGAGTCTCAGTTAACTTGATTGGAAACTTTACAGTTTCTTTCTGCTGCTAGAGGGAATAAGAAAAGGTAAAAGAAGAGCATGTGAGAAATACAAAATCAGTCATAGAAAACAAACAAAAAAAACTACATGTTTATTCACATCTAAGTCATAATTGGAACGTTGTCTCTTCTGATTTTATTTCACACAGAATTTTGAGTTGTTTCAGGTTGATATTTCTTCATATTTCTTGATAAATCAACTATGATATAAGGAAGCATGAGTTGTATCATGAATTCAAATGAAAATGGAAAAGTATGAGGTTCAAAGAGATAAACAGCACTCAAAGGGGAACAGGGTATAAAGGAGTAAGAATTGCAAATTGAACAAGACTGCTACACTTCCACTATCCTCTTTAGGAATTATCTGGAAATGTCTGAATTCTTGGAAAGGTCAAATTGTAAGGAAATCACAAAAGTATAATGTAGTTATACCTGTATTTTCATTGTAGTGTGTGTGTATATGTGTGTGTAGCATGTAGTAGTTATATGTAAATGTAAATACTCATATATGCTACATACATGCACACACTACAATGAAACTTATTCATTATATATTCATAATGCAAGAGAGATAGGTCAAATACTGCATCTAATTCCAGATATTAATAGCCCAAAACAATGACAAATACTAAAGTTGACATTTTGAACAGGTCTATCTTTACAACGGGAGCTCTGGTAGCATAGTGGCTAAGACATTTGCCTGCTAACCAGACGGCTGGCGGTTCAAACCCACCAGCCACTCCTCGGAAGGAAGGTTGGGCAATCCTACTTCCGTAGTGATACTGCCTCGGAAACCCAAGGAGGGGTCGCTATGAGTCAGGGCCGACTTGACAGCACATAACAACAACAACAACATCTTTAAAACAATGAAACTCGAAAACATAGTCTAGTAGTTAAAAGCACATAGTCTGTAGGTTTCAAACCTTAACTCTTTCTTTTGTTACTAGTGTGTCTTGGGAAAATTATATCATCTCTCTGTGTCTCATTTTCCTCATAGTCAAAATGGAGATAATAATGCCTACCTCATATTTGTGTTGCCATTGAGTGGATTCAGACTCATAGTGACCCTATATGACACAGTAGAACTATAGACTTTCTGAGGCTGTAATCTTTACAGAAGCAGACTGTAGAGTGTCACAGGAAGCACCGGTAAGTTGGAACTGCCAACCTTTATGGTTAGCAGCCAACCACTTAACCACTGCACAGTAGTGTTATAACGATTAATTAAGAGACTTAAACCATTAGAAGAGTTCTTATCACATGGAGAACTTTACATAAAGATTTGTTAAATAAAACAAATATAGTAACACCCCTTAATATGGTGATAATGTTGTTATTAAGTGCTGTTTTGGTTACCCAGTGCCTCTCTGACAGGAATATACCACAAATGGGAATGGCTTGAACAAACAGGCGTTTATTGTCTTATAATTTTGGAGGCTTTAAGTCTGAGTTCAAAGTGCTAGGCTCTAGGGACTGGGTAAAATCCCGCAATCTTGGACTTCAGCTCTGCCTTCTGCTCCTAGCCCACTAAAGTTGGAGGCTTTTCTTCACTCAGCTGCTGGCTGCTGAGGCTGACAAGCCTAAGGTTGAGAAGTAAAAAGGCAGAGTTCCAATGTTACCAAACACAGCAGACCATTAATTCAAGTCCACTTAATGTCCCAAGATCAACAGAGCATGGCAGGCTTCTGAACAGCAACTTGGCTACATGCAGGGTTCAAGCATGCCATAAGCTAGAGACCATTCCCAAAGCTGCTTCTTATATACAGGAAGCAGACCACATCCCTAAAGCAGCTACTCAGCTCCCACCATGAAGTTGACTCATCATGGGGAATAAATACTACCAGCTACCCAGCCATTCAACCAGGGTCCATCAAGTTGACATGCAACCTTAACTAGTACAGGTGCTATCAATTCAGCTCCAACTTACAGTGACCTTATGTACAACAGAACGAAACAATGCCTGGTTCTACATCATCCTCACAATATTTGCTATGCTTGAGACCACTGTTCCAGCCACTATGTCAACCCAACTCATTGAACGTCTTCTCCTTTTATTCTGACCTTTTACTTTACAAATCATGTTAACTTTCTCCAAGGACAAGTCCCTTCTGACAACATGACCAAAATGTGAGACAAAGTCTGGCCATTCTTGCTTCTAAAGAGCATTCTGGCTGTCTTCTTCCAAGACAGATTTGTTTTCTCTTCTGGCAGTCCATGATATTTTCAGTATTCTTTGCCAATACCATCATTAATTCAAATTCATCAATTCTTCTTTGGTCTTCCTTATTCACTATCTAGCTTTCAAATACTTAAGGGGCTATTGAAAATACCACGGTTTGGGTCAGGAGCACTTTAGTCTTCAGAGTAACATCTTTGCTCCTTAACACTTTAAAAAGGTCTTTTGCCACAGATATACCCAGTATAATATATCACCTGATTTCTTGACTGCTGCTTCCATGGATGTTGATTGTGGATCCAAGTAAAATGAAATCTCTGATCATTTCAATCTTTTCTCCATTTATCATGATGTTGCTTATTAGTCCAGTTGTAAGGATTTTGTGTTCTTTATGTTGAGGTGTAATCCATACTGAAGGCTGTAGTCTTTGACCTTTATCAGTAAGTCCTTCAAGTCATCCTCACTATCAGCAAGCAAGTTTGTGTCATTTGCATATCACAGGCTGTCAATGGGTCTTCCTCCAGTCCTGATAGCACATGCTTCTTCATATGCTCCAACTTCTCGGATTATTTGCTAAGCATACAGACTGAATTAGTATAGTGAAAAGATACAATCCTGACACACACCCTTCTTGGTTTCTTGGCCTACACAAGTAAGCACCTCCAGAGCTTGTTGAAATATCTCAATGGGTATTCCATCAGTTCCTGGAGCCTTCTTTTTCACCAATGTCTCCAGTGCAGCTTGGATTTCTTTCTTCAATACCATTGGTTTTTGATCATATCGTGTCTCCTGAAATGGTTGAAAAATGACCACCTCTTTTTTTGTATGGTTACTCTGTGTATTCCTTCCATCTTCTTTTGATGCTTCCTGCACCATTCAATATTTTGCCCTTAGAATTCTTCAATATTTCAACTTAAGGCTTGAATTTTCACATCAGTTCTTTCAGCTTGAGAAATGTTGGATGTGTTGTTTCCTTTTGGTTTTCAATTCCAAGTCTTTGCACATTTCATTATAATATTTCTCTTTGTCTTCTCAAGCTGCCCTTTAAAATTTTATGTTTAGCTCTTTTAGTTCATCATTCCTTCCATTCACTTGAGCTACTCTTTGTTCAAGAGTAAGTTTCAGAGTCTCTTTGACATCTATTTTGGTCTTTTCTTCCTTTCCTATCTTTTTAATGATCTTTTGCTTTCTTCAATTATGATGTTTTTGATGTCATCCCACAACTTGCCTGGCCTTTGGTCACTGGTATTCAATGCATCAAATCTGTTCTTCAAATGGTCTCTAAATTCTGGTAGGATATAATTAAAGTTATCTTTTGGCTCTCACGGACTTGTTTTAATTTTCTTAGCTTCAGCTTCCACTTGCATATGAGCAATTGATGGTCTGTTCCACAGTCAGCTCCTGGTCTTGTTTTGCTGATGATATCGAGCTTTTCCATCACTTCTTTCCACAGATTTAGTCAATTTAATTCCTGTGTATTTGATCTGGTGAGGTTTATGTGTATAATTGTCATTTATGTTGGTGGAAAAAAAGATATTTACAATATCTTTAATATGAATAAGTTGTTAGTCTTGCAAAATTCTATCATATGGTTTCCTGCATCATTTCTATTACCAAGACTGTATTTTCAAATTACTAATGTTTCTTCATTTTCAACTTTAGCATTCCAATCACCAGTAATTATCAATTTATCTTGATTGCATATTTGGTCAATTTCAGACTGCAGAAGTTGGTAAAATTTTAAATTTCTTCATCTTTGGCTTTAGTGGTTGGTGCTCTGATGGCATAGTGCCTAAGGCATCTGACTACTAACCAGAAGTCTGGCAGTTCAAATCCACCAGCCACATCTTGGAGGGAAGATTGGGCAATCTACTTCCATAGTGATACTGCCTCAGAAACCCAAGGAGGGGTCGCTATGAGTCAGATCCAACTCAACAACAGTGAACTTGGGTTTTTTGTTTTGTTTTGTTTTATTTTGTTTTGGTGTAAATTTAAACAACAGTAGTATTAACTGATCTCCCTTGGGCATATACATATTATTCTACCATTGACAGCATTGTACTTCAGGATAGATCTTGGAACATTCTTTTTGATGATGAATGAAATGCCATTCCTCTTCAGTTTGTCATTCCCAACATAGATTGTATGATTTTCTCATTCCAAATGGCCAATACCAGTCTGTTTTAGCTCACTGGTGTCTAGGATCACTTTGTTGTACTGTAATGACTTGTGTGTTACTGTGAGGTTAGAGGTTATGCCATTGATATTTCAAATAGGAGCAGGGTCACCCATGGTGGACAGATTTCAGCAGAGCTTTCAGATGAAGACCAACTGGGAAGAAGGATGCCTAGGGTAAAGATCTTTATGTGTTCCATTTAAGTTTTGACAACTTCCAATTTTCCTAGACTCATACTTTGTACAGTCCATGTTCTTATGGTTAAAGAATGTTTGCATCATTTTCTACTGATTTTGAGTCATGCCTTATCAACAAATGAAGGTCCCAAAACCTTTACTCCACCATGCCATTAAAGTCAACTCTACTTTGAGGAGGCAGTTTGTTCCCACTTATATTTTAAGTGTCTTCCAACCAGAGGGGCTCATCTTCCAGTACTACATCAGACAATGTTTCACTACTATTCATAAAACTTTCAGTTGCCAAATTTTTCAGCTGTGGATAGTTCCATCCCTCTTCCCCATCTTTCAAAGTCTGGAAACTTTGTTGAAGCCTGTCACCTATGGTTGACCCTGCAGGTATTTGAAATACCAATGGCATAGTGTCTGGTATCACAGCAACATGTAAGCCCCACAGTACAGCAAACTGACAGACAAGTGATGGACCATCATAATAAATTATGTAAATTGTATATTTTTTTAATTTAAATGTATAGATAGATAGGTAGATAGATACACATCTACAAATGTATGTGTACAGATATATCTTGGATGAGATGTGTCAGTACTCTACACAAAACATAAACTTAAATCAAGTTTAATAAACTATGTTGTTGTTGTTGTTATGTGCCGTCGAGTCGGCCCCGACTCATAGCGACCCCTCCTTGGGTTTCCGAGGCAGTATCACTACGGAAGTAGGATTGCCCAACCTTCCTTCCGAGGAGTGGCTGGTGGGTTTGAACCGCCAGCCTTCTGGTTAGCAGTCAAGTGTTAATAAACTATAGATTTTATTTATTTGTCTTTTTCTAAAGCATTTTTTTTTAATTTTCTTTATCCTGTTTTCAAAGAGGAGAAACCCCAAGAGCAATTACTGTTTTAAACTTGCTTAAACCAGACCAGTAGCTACAATTAAAATTGAGGTTCTGGCACATGATTAGAAGTCTGAGAATACCATAAAATAAAGGAGATATAAGTTCATGGAGATATTAGATTTGACACTTAAAATGAAAAGGAAGAATATGAAAAATGTCATTATCTCTTAGGAAAAGTAGTAAATTCAACATAAAAATCTTCAAATTTGGTTAAAAAAGAAAAGAAAAGAAAGAAAGAGAATAATTACCCCTCAACTAACCAAAACAAATTAATTGTCTGTAATACTCCACTCCATCAGCATTCAAGTTTATCAACGTTTATTGCTAAATTCTGATTCACTCTGGGCATATTATTAACCACTTCTACAGTTCTAATTATGCTGGGGGGAAAAAATAATTTGAAATGCACATAATTTAACAATATGCTTGTCAACAAGGAAGAAATATTCCTGAAAGTGATAACACAAAAAATAACCCCTCATGGACATACTCATAATAAAAACTTACAAAGAGTCCAAACTCAAACTCAATGCCGTTGAGTTGATCCCAACTCCTAGAGATACCTCCTTGGGTTTCCGAGGCAGTATTTCTGTGGAAGTAGATTGCCAACCTTCCTTCCAAGGAGTGGCTGTTGGATCTGAACCACCAGCCTTCTGGTTAAGAGTCAATTGCTTTAGTCACTACTCCACCAGAGCTCCCTACAAAGACTAGGCAGCTTAAATATTTTTCTATGTGGAAAGTTTCTGGTTTTTCATATAAGCTAATCTAAATTGAGAAATAGAGAAGTAAATTTAGTATAATAGCCACCCACCAAAAGTAGTCAGCACAAGGTGGACTAGCAGTAAGTGAGTGATTGTGTTACATCACACACCTGGCATTAGGGAGCTGAAGTTTGCAGTCATTAGCACCTGTAAGCCTTGGGATTTCCTACAGTAATTTACACAAATACAGCCTTACATCATTAAATCCTTATCAGCACTGCTGCTCCCTACTTCTGGGATATAGTAAGCTATAGAAGGAAATGATATTTAAGGGTTTCATCTTCAGGAGACAGAAGTTATGATTTTCCTTCTTGGAGAACTCTGACTAGAAGCTGACAATCTTTTGGACTTTAGTCTTCAGTGTCTCCCATTTGTCCTTTTTCCAGAAAGGTCATCTTCTGTTCCTCACAGGGAGCATCATGCCAAGGCTTTGCTTTGAGACAAATACGTAACAGTTCTCTCTTATACCACTCAAAGTTGAGGCAACCTTGAGCACAAATGCTTAGAGAATATTCCTCTATCTGTTCATCTGTCTGATATCAAAAGGGTTTTTATTCTACCTAGACAATAGCCCCACCATTGCTTTCTCTTTATATTATATTCTCAGGCCTGGCAAAGGACAACTTTGATCACAAGTGTAAGTGGTATTTTCTGATCCTTCTCTTCAAGTTTGTATGATACAGAAAAAAAATATAAAAGATTAAAATGGAACAGAATAGTTTAAGCTAAAAGACTAGACTCTGAAATCAATATCTGTTTGATTTTTAATAAAACACTTAATCTCATTTCCACCTCTGTCCAATTGGGTAACAATAATATTTACTTCTCACATAGTTTTGTGAATATTAAGTGAGATCCACTCACACATTTGTTTCAACCACTTGAGTGCCTTCTCTGAACAGAAACTGTTCAAGACATTGAAGGTAGCCAGTGAATAAGACAGCCAAAATATCTCCATGATTAAGTTTGCATTCTAATTGGGGAAACATGTGGAACACAAACACATATGTACTTTATAGTTAGATAGTGTTGAGGACCATGTAAAGCAGAATAAAAGTCCAGAGAGTAACAAAGAATGCTACTGAGGGTAAGCAGTGGTCAAAGAGTGCCTATCTTAGGAGGTGTGCTAGTTAACTTGGCTGGGCCTGGTTTTGAGTATTTGGGCAGCTGGCTGTACTTATTCCCCATTATGAGACTGATAATCAACTGCATAGTGGAATCTACTATGAGCAGCTGAGTAATTGCCTTAGGGATGTGGTCTGCTTCCAGTATATAAGAAGCAGCTTTGATGAAGGTCTCTAGCTTTTTGGCACATCTGGATCCTGCATTTGGCCGAGTTCTTCATCTCAGTGGCTTGCCATATTGTCTGCCAATCTTGAGACTGTTTCTTAACTTGAACTAATGGCCTGCCAGGTTTGCTTGATAATTTTGGATCTGTGCCATTTTACTTGTCAACGTTGGGTTTGTCAGCCTCAGCAGCCAGCAGCTACCTGAATTAAGAGAAGCCTCCAGCTTCAGTGGGCCAGGAGCAAGAAGCAGAGCTGAAGCCCAAGGTCAAGAGGCTTTCACCCAGCCCCTAATGCTGACACTTTGAACATGGATTTCTAGCCTCCTAACTGTAAGAAAATAAATCCCTGCTTTATGAAGCCAAACAGTTATGCTATTTTTCTGTTAGAGCAGCACGTGAGGATGAAAATAGGAGGTTTAATTTGAGTGGAGATCTATTAAAGTAAGAAAGCAAGCCAACCGCACATGTGGAGGAAGAGGATTTTAGGCAGGAAAAACAGCAAGTGTAAAGGCATGATGCTGAAAGATGCCCGAGGTCTTCAAGGAACGGTGAGGAGCCTGCACAATGGCCACTGGGGACAGTAAGAGAGAAATGAGGTCTGAGAAATAAGGCAGAAAGACTGGAGGCAGATCACAGAGGGCCTGGCACAAACTAAATATTCAATAAGGTGACTACTATTGACACTACTGTATTGAATCAGTTCTCCCTTAATACTGTCAGTAATTTCTCTCTCCGAAAACATGTAGTGGTCCCATCACTCTCCCACAATGCTATTGATGCAATATTTAAGTAAGTGGCAGTTGCTTTTCTTCAACCCCAGATCCTGTTCATCCCAATGAAGATGGATTGTTGGAACTTGCTTCTCATGTGACTGGAAAAGAGCAATGGATCCAAAATGACCCCATCCAGATGGAGGAGCTCAGTAGAACATCTGCCTTGCCTATCTGTCACCTCCCTACCTCCTGCTACTGTGATAGCTGCCAATCACTGTAGCAGATCCTATGTCAAGAGCCCTCCCCTTAGGGTGTTTGTTTGGAGCTTTTACTGATTACCTGTACTATTAGTTCCAAAAGCATCATGTACTCTCTCTTAAAATTGCAAGAATACCCTGATGAAAATCTCAGTCTTTAAAAAACTACGTTATTATTTCAGCCACAGCTGTTATTTAAGCCATAGCTATTCTTGCAAACTTTCCTTAAAACCAAACAAAACCAAACTTACTGCCAATGTGTTGGATCCGACTCATAGTCACCCCTCCTTGGGTTTCCAAGGTGGTATCACTACCGCCTCGGAGTTAGATTGCCCAACCTTCCTTCTGAGGAGTGGATGGTGGGTTTGAACCTCCTGCCTTCTGGTTAGCAGTCTAATGCCTTAGGCACTAGGCCACCAGAGCTCCTCAACTTTCATTAGACAGCTAATAATTATACCAATAACATGAACGGCCTATATTGGTCCATTATATCATTGAAGAAAGGAGACATCTATGGAGAACACATTCATTCCACTTCATCTTCCATACCCCAACTGTAATCCAAACTACCCTCATCTCTTGGCTGGATTATTCCAATAGCCTTTTAAATAATCTAGTACAAACCACCCTATTTAAATCATCACCATCATTGCCAGGTTATTAAAGTAGCCTACTAGCCTCCCAACTGCCTTCTTTGTTTTCACTCTAGCTCCCCTCCCAAAAAATTATTTTCTACAATCATGTTATTTTTAGAACTAAATTCTAATCATTTCAGTTTTATATAAAGTATTTATTTAGTTTCTCAAAAACGTAAGGTTATATCAACATTTCTATTGCTACCAACAAGGTGATACACAATTAACCTTGGCCTGCTTCTTGTCTAACAACACTCTCCCTCTTACTCTCTCTATATATTAATCCTATTGGCCTTTTTTCTGTCCCTCAGATTATTACAGTCCTTTCCACCTTGTTGTTGTTGTTGTTGTTATGTGCCTTCGAGGCAGGCCCGACTCATAGCGACCTCTCCTTGGGTTGCTGAGGCAGTATCACTACAGAAGTAGATTGCCCAACCTTCCTTTCCACCTTAGGGCTTTTTTTAATACTGTTATCTCCAGCTGGAAATTCTTCCCAGTCTCAGCCTCACTTCATCTGCTAAACTATCACCCATTAGATCACAACTGAAACACCATTTCCTAGAGGTACCTGCCCTGGGTTCCCCAGACTGGTTCTACCACCTTCCAGTCAATGCTATAGCTCCTCCTACTCTGCTTTTGAATCACATACAGTTTGTAATTACATATCACTGTGATTATTTTTTAAATATCTACCTACCCTCACTAGATTTTATATTCCAAAAAGCCAGGTATCATGTTTGATTTTCTTATCATTTGAATCACAGTGCTTTTTTGTCTTGGTCTTTAATACTATTCTTTAAATTTAAAAAAAAAAAAAAAAAAAGAGCTCCTTGAACAAATGGCTGATTATAGGACTGAGCAGGAAAATATACAAAATGAGCCTGAAGCATCTTACTTATAGTGCTAGAAAGTCTCTCTCTCTCTCGCTCTCTCTCTTTCTCTCACATACACACACACACACACACAGTGATTAGGATGTCAAAGAGACACAGAACCCAACTGAAAGAGCTTCCAATGCCCAAAGTTGAAACATTTTTAGCAAAAGCAGCTAATTAAATAGGATTAAATAATAACCCAAAGTATAAAAGAAATATTCATGGTTCTCAACTTATAGAAATACATTTTGAATATGTGAATAAATTGGGTTATTGTTGTTGTCGTTATATGCCGTGGAGTCAGACCCTACTCATAGCGACCCTTCCTTGGGTTTCTGAGGCGGTATCACTAGGGAAGTAGATTGCACAACCTTCCTTCTGAGGAGTGGCTGGTGGGTTTGAACCTCCAGCCTTCTGGTTAGCAATCAAGTGCCTTAGGCACTATGCTACCAGAGCTCCTGAATAAATTGGGAGAAGGGCCAAATTTCCTGTGCAGAATTACAAATAATTTATGGAGATACACTGCCCTCAAGGCGGGGCAGGGAGCATAATTCCCATTCTCTATATGACTTCTTTTCAAAGAATGCAGTATAGAAAGTTAAGTAAGTATCTTTAGAGTGAAAAAACCTGACAAATACTACCTCAGCCAATGTCATAGTGATAAGTCATATTGATAGTATGTACACTTGATAAGGCATGATGAGAATGTGAGAATGACACTTAACCTCTGTAGTCTTCCTCCCAAAAAGCATAACACTAATTTAATCATGAGAAAAACATCAGATAAATCCCAACTGAAGGACATTCTACAAAATACCTCATCAGTACTCCTCAAAACTCTCAAAGTCATGAAAAACAAGGAAAATTCGAGGAACTGTCACAGCCAAGAGAAGCCTAAGGAAAGATGACAACTGTAATGTGCTATCCTGGATGGGATCCTTGATCTATGTGTCTACCTCTTTAGCACCGACACATTGTCTTGATTACTACAGCTTTATAGTAATTCTTAAAATTGGGTAGTTTGATTTCTCTGACTATTCTTTCTCCCAGTTTTTTCAGCTATTCTAGTTTCTTTTGTTTTCCGTATTAATTTTATAATCAGCTTGTCTATATCTACAAAAAAAAAAAAAAATCCTGCTGAAGTTTGTTATTAGAATTGTGTTAAATCTATAGGTAAATTTGGAAAGAATTCAAGTATTTACTATATTGCATCTTCCTATCCATGAATATATTTCCCCATTTACTTAAGTCTTATAGATTTATTTCATCAGCATGTTGTACTTAAGCTCACAGTTTCTGAACAAGTTTTGTTAGATTTCCCTAAGTAAGTGTTTCACTTTTGGACTATTTTTAGGTTTTTTGTTTGTTTGTTTGTTTCCAATTGCACATTGTTAGTATTTAGAAATATGATCAATTTTTGTGTTTTGACCTTGTATCCTGAAACCTTGTAAAACTCATTTATCAATTCCAGGAATTTCTGGTTTGGCTTGGTTGTTATTATTTACAAATTTCTTGAGATTTTCTTGTGTATAATCATGTTGGCTACAAATAAGAACAGTTTTATTTCTTCTTTCAAATCTGTATACTTTTTATTTCTTTTTACTGTTGTTTTCACGGGCTAGGACTTCTAGCAGAATGTTAAATTAAAATGCTGAGATCGACATCCTCACCTTGTAAAGGGAGGGTATATCTTTCCTGATCTTTAGGGGGAAAGCATTCAGTCTCTCATCGTTAAGTATTAGTTTGACTGTAGCTCTTTTTGTAAGTACCTTTTATTAAATTAAGGAAGCTCTCTTCTATTCTTAGTTGAGTTTGACTTTGGTTTTGTTTTGTTTTTTTTTTTTTTTTTTAGAATTATCATCAAGAATGGATGCTGATCTTGAGTTTTAGCAAATGATTTTTCTGCATTTATTAACATAATCATGTAGTTTTTCTTCTTTAAAGTGTTAATTCAGTAGACTATATTGAATTTTATTGTAATAGTAAGCTAGATTTACATTTCTAGGATAAACAACATGTGTTAATATTTTATTATTATTATTATTATTATATATTATTGGATTCAATTTGCTAATATTTTGTGGAGGATTTTTGCATTGATCTTCATGAGAGATCTTTCTTATAACATCTTTATCTGATTTAGTATTAGGGTAATGCTAGCCTCGTAGATATAAGTTGCAACGTTTCTCTTCTCTTCTGTTTCCAGAAGAAATTATGTACAGTTTATGTTAATTATTCTTTTTGTTTTGTTTTTGTTTTTAATTCTTCTTTAAATGTTTGGTAGAATTTACCAGTGAAATCATGTTGTTGTTGTTGTTACGTGTCGTGGAGTCAGACCTGACTCATAGCGACCCCTCCTTGGATTTCTCATGCGGTATCACTACAGAAACACATTGCCCAACCGTCCTTCCAAGGAGTGGCTGATGGGTTTGAACCGCCGGCCTTTTGTTTAGCAGTCAAGTGCCTAAGGCACTATGCTACCAGAGCTCCTGTGAAATCATGTAGGCTTGTTGTTTTGTTTTTATAGAAGGTGACAAAAGTTTTGAAAACTGTCAATATTTTAATAATCATAGGACTATTCTAGTTATCTGTTTAATCCTCAGGGAGTTTTGGCAATTCTTTAGTGGTTTCGAAGAAATTGGTCCGTTTCATCTGTTGTTGAATTTATGTGCATAGAGTTGTTTATATTAATTCTTTTAATACTGAAAGATCTGTAGTGATACCATTTACTCATTACTGATATTTGTAATTCCTGTCTTCTTTCTCTCTCCTTCTATGTCAATTGCATTAGTGCCTTCTGTGCACTTTTCTACATCTTTCAGATTCTATACAGTAAACAGTTATAATTTTATAATAAAAAAATATAATAAAATTTTGAATACATTTTAATTTTAAATTTGCTTCTTTCTGCATTAAAATTGTATAAAATAATGCCTACATCATGAAGTTGATATATGGATTAAAAGTGAAAAGGTACATAAAATATTGTACAATCTGTATTAAAACATTACCTATATAATTATAAGTAGAGGGAGGCAGTGTGTAATTGAATTAGAAAAATATAATTGTTATCCACTTTATGAATAGATAGCTATATTTGTATAGTGATTTTAGGGATTCATAAGAAGAACTGAAATTTTGAAACATTTTCCCAAAACATTTAGAATAAAGCTGTTCACACTGATGATGTTTGCAATTTTTTTTTAATTTAATCCCTTCTGAAAACAACTAATCACTCCTAATAATTCAAAATTTTTCCATACAAGTACAAAGAACAATGGAAGATTGGCAGTTATTTCATTCACTGTGGAGCATTCAGTGTAAGTCTTTCAAGACCAACCATCTTCAACTGAGTCCTTTAGTATATGTAATTGATTCCTATTATTTATGTCCCCAGGTACATATCGGTGGTCTTGAACATGCTGACTTATCTATTTTACATTTAAAATTAGTCAAAAAGTACGACTATTATCTGTATGGGAAATAAATAGGTCAGATTATCTTTAATTCTCATCTCTCATATTAGCATAGGGTTTACCAGTAAATGGGAGAATGGGGTAGAGAATTTATATTTTCCTTTAAATCACTTAAGATGGGCCAGTACAACATAAAGCCAATTACTCCCTCTATTACACAAAATAATTTGCTGAATTCACTCCCTCTGAAAGCCAGAAACATTCTCCTTGTACTAGGAAGATGCTACTTCATGAAGATGGTGATAGCCTTAATACTAAGCTACCAGAGCCCTATGAATTTGCGGGCAGGAATGAGGCCTGAAAATGACAAGAGGCAGAAGATTCCAATTGTAGGAGAAAGAAGAGCATTAGAGGAAGCCAACACATTCAGCAGTGATTTATGTGATACCCAAGTACTAACTCTCCAGCCAACAGCATGTTTCCAGGCTATATGCAACCACCAAATTACCATAAATTAAGCTCAGGCAAAAATAAGGCCATAAAATGGACGTTTTACAGTGGCTATTGACTACAATGTTCAGTTTGCATTAAATCTTCTGAAGTATTGTTACTTTGTCAACTGAATTAGTAATTGGTGTCTTCTTGGGAGGGAGACATATAAGGTTTCAAACTCCATATATATTACTCACTACAATTAAAGTCACTCTCTGTAAGATGCCGCTATCTATATGCATCAGACTAATTATTTTGTGTTTTTTCACTAAGATAATGGGACACTGCTGCCAGTGGGCAAATCCCAATCATAAATTATATCACACTTTCTAGCAATTTTGATGAAAACTACAGGTGGAGACAGATTATAATGGGAACATCTAATTGAAATTCATCTCCATTTTGCTTCAGATGGAAGACATGCTGCTTGAGCCCTGAAACGTATTCAATTTCATTCAAATTGGATGCAGAATTTTCAGGCAAAACTAAATTCAAAAAATATATATATTTCAAAGGGTCCTAGAATAAAGAGAGAAATACTAGAAATGTTGACCACTCAGGTTTATTAGAGTTCTCTATTTTTCTAAGTCCTTCCTCTTCACTGAGATTGTTGTTTTCCAACATAGGAAGGTAGAACTAACCACCACTAAATGTCCTTATATTTAGTTTAACATATTTCACTGGTGATTAATTGCAAAGCTTCACAAAGACTATGTGGAGTACATTTCGTTTCCCGACTACTCCACAGTCAGGTCTGTAAAGTGGGGAGTAGCTCTCTACCATCTCCTTCTATGCCCTGCCTGAAGAACCTTCCCCTAGGCCAGAAGATGGATATTTTCCAGTGAGATATTGAGTAGGAAGCCATCTCTCCCCTTGGCAAAAAAAATTCATATACACACACATAAGTGCACGTTCACGTATACAGAGAGGACAACACATATACACACATATATATGCACACATTCACATACATTCCTATACACTTGTTCATACACATTTGCACACATGAATTCATATGAAAATATTCATGTGTATATGCTTGTATGTGTATATTTATTATATATATGCATTTGTATGTGTATGACATATTTATGTACAAGCCCTTCCTTGGTTGTAAACCAAAACATCTTTCACTGGAAATAAGGAAATGCTTGGCAAAGTAATTGATAAGTACTTAAAAAATATTACCTAAAATGGAAACTATCTGACTTGTTTTGGTAAACATTTGATAGTAGACTTCGTAAGACCAACTGATGTACTCATTCATTCATTCATTTATTCAACAAACATTCAATGAGCGAAAACAGTGGAGTGGCATTATCTAATCCTTCATAAGGCTTTCTCTGGTTGTTTTGTGGAGAAGAGGAGGGAGGAGAAGAAAGAGAAGTGGGCAGAATGGTTAGGAGGCAATTACACTATTTCTTCAGAGAGATGATGGTGACTTGGACTAGAGCACTGCAGTGCAGATGACGAAGAGCAATCAGATACTAGAGTTGCTGATAGATACAGGGTGTGAAAAAAAGGAATTAAGCATGATTCTAAAGTTTCTGCTGAGCCTCTGCAGAAAAGGTGAGTTGCATGTCAACTGCCTAGAACTCAGTAGGTACTCAAAGATGCAAGCAATTTGTACACACATTATTTCTTAGTATAAGAAATTGCTCATGTAAAATGAAATCCTTTATCTAGGACTTTATAACAACAATTGTTAACATGTATTCAGTGTTTACTCTGCCAGGCTGCCTGCTAAGTGCTTCCATGCTGCCTCAAAATATCTGAGCTTTATAATGTCCCCATGGGCTGGTTATTCTAATTATTCCCACTTAAGGTTGAGTTCACTGGGAGGGGAGATTTGTCTGGTTTTTTGTTTGTTTGTTTGTTTGACATTTTTTGTTATTATTTGAGTGTTTAAAGCATACTAAGTACTTTTCCAGGTATTGGGACAAAGTCATTGTTTTCTTAAAACTTGTGGGCCTTTAGGTGGAATAGTAAATGAGGCCTACTCTAAGCACTTTGTAGGTGTAACATGCATAATTAATCTTCACAACAATCCCATAAAGTGGGCTGCATTTTTATCTCTATTTTATAGATGAGGAAACTGAAACATGAAGAGGTAAAATGGCTTTGTCCAAAGTCAAGAAGTTAGTGAGTGGTGGATCGAAGATTCTAACACAGGCAAGATGAACAAAGAGCCAACACTAGTCATAACTCTTTTCCAGAACAGCATAGAAACTGGAAAGGGGAACAGAAGAGCCCAGAAACCAGCATCACCAGCATCATAATTTTACTGAGGCTCAATCCTGATTTACAATTTCTGTAAAGGAAAGGGGGCCTTATTCAAAGGGAACAAGGGAACCTGAAGGAAAAAAATGTGATCTAACCGCTTTTTGTTTTCTCATTTCCCACGACCTGACCCAAATCACAATTTCCATAGCTCTTGGGCTCTCCATTTGTGAATTAAAACAATGAACTAAAATATCTAACCCTCCTTGACAACATGCCAGACACCAAGGGCTTTGCTTACATTTTCATTTCCACTTCACATTTCTATTAAACAGAAACTAGGTTTCCTTCCTTTTTTAAATGAGTAGAAACTGAGGTACAGATAAGTTAAATAGTGTGCCTAAGTCACACCACTAGTAAGTGATGGGATCAGAATTCAGACTTCAGTGGTACTTCTCTGGAGTCCTTGACCTTCACCATTCCTGCAGACTCCATCCAAGAAGCCAGGGGTTCATCCTCCTTACTAAACACAGTTGTCCATTGGATACCTGCACTGGAAGACTTTATCTTTGAGATCTGTGTCTCTAGCATGAAGGGAGACTCTAAATGTTGGTGATTTATTCATTGGGTGAGGGAATTGGTACCTTAATAGTGTAAGATATGTTCAAATCTTCACAATATACTAAATCACAACTAATCAAAGTCTTCTGGTATTAAGCTACAATTATAAATAATTATTAAAAGTATACTTTAAATACAGTAAAATAAGTGTATAATTTTACACTAAAATGAAGCAATATGTTGTTACTTGCCATCAAGTTGTCTCTGACTCATGGTGATACCATGTATAACAGAATAAAATGTTTTCCAGTCCTGTACCAACTTCACGACCACTGGTATGTTTGAGTTCATTAATGTGGCCGTTGTGACAATCTATCTCATTGAGGATTTCCCTTGCCTTTGCTGGCCCTCCACTTTACCAAACATGATGTCCTTCTCCAGTGATTGGTCTTTCCTGATGGTACATCCAAAGGAAGAAAGTCAAAGTCTTGCACAATATTGTGTTCTGATCAATACACTTTTCACTGGCTAGTTTTCGGAAGTAGATAGCCAAGCCTCTCTTCCTAATCTGTCTTAGTCCAGAAGTTCTGCTGAAATCTATCCACCACGGTTGACCTTAATGGTATTTGAAGAACATGTGGCATAACTTCCAGCCCCACAGCAACATGCAAGCCTCCACAGTACCACAAACCGACAGATAAGAAATGCTATAAAATAAAACCAAAACAAAGTAATATAGTGGAATGCAATCTTTTAGGAGGTAAAAGCCAGGTGGTTTCTTTGAGGAGATAGTTTAAGTATAAATAAATGCCTAGAAAATCACACACACAAAAAGAAAACCTGCTGCTGTGGAGTTGAATACAACTCATAGCAATCCTATAGGACAGAATAGACCTGCCCCATAGGGTTTCCGAGTCTGTAATTCTTTACAGAGCAGATTGCCTCATCTTTCACCTGCCGAGTGGCAATGGGGGTTGAACCACTGACCTTTTGGTTTGCAACTGAATACTTTAATCACCATGCCACCAGGGATAAATCCATAGAACAAAAAATGATAGATTCATAATTACTTAATAAGAGAAAATAGAATAACATTGTTATATCCCTAATTTTAAAGTTAACAAACAGGCATGCAATTATGATTTTCCAAAATATTCTTCCTGTAGCCTTTGACAGAGAAAGAATACAAACTCACTGGACATGGGCAGACACAGGAAGAAAATTCTGTAAGATGCCATCCCTGCTTTTCAAGAGTGTCCAAAAACCAAAAACCAAACTCACTGCTGTCGAGTCAGAACCAACTCATAGTGACCCCTCCTTGCATTTCCAAAGTGGTATCACTACGGAAGTTAGATTGCCCAACCATCCTTCCTAGGAGTGGCTAGTGGGTTTGAACTACCACCCTTCTGGTTAACAGTCAAATGCCTTAGGCACTATGCCACCAAAGCTCCCCTTTAAGAGTTTGGGAGTCTTTTAAGCATCTCTATGTTGATATTGTAAGGAGTTCTGGTGGTGTAGTGGATAAGGCATTTTGCTGCTAACCAGAAGATCAGTGATTCAAACCCACCAGCCACTCTGCATAAAGATTTACAGCCTCAAAAACCCCATGTTGATTACTATGAGTCATAATCAACTTGATGGCAGTGAGTTTGGTATTTTGTGTTTGATAATGATACTGCAATCCTAGTGTGGTGCAAATGGTTAACATTTTTAGCAGCTAACCAAAAGTTTGGAAGTTCAAGTCCACTCAGAGGTAACTCAGTAGAAAGGCCTGTGATCTATTTCTGAAAAATTAGCCATTGAAAACTCTATGATGCATAGTTCTACTCTGACACACATAAGTTGACTATGTTGTTGTTGTTGTTGTTGTTGTTAGGTGCTGTTGAGTCATTTGTGACTCATGGCAACCCTATGGACAGCACAACAAACACTGCCAAGTCCCACACCAGCTTCATGATCCTTCCTATACTTGAGCCCATTGCTGCAGCCACTGTGTCAATCCATCTCATTGAGGGTCTTCCCCTCCTTTGGTCAACACTCCACCTTACCAAGCATGACATCCTTCTCCAGGGAATGGTCCCTTCTGACAACATTACTAAAGTAGGTAAGATGAAGTCTGGCCATTCTCGCTTCCAAGGAGCATTCAGAATGTACTTCCTCCAGGACAGATTTGTTAATTCTTTCAGCAGTTCATGGTACTCTCAGCATTCCTTGCCAGCACTACAACTCAAAATTATCAACTCTTCTTTGGTCTTCCTTGTTCACTGTCCAGCTCTCACATGCGTATGAGGTGATTGAAAACGTCATGGCTTGTGTCAGGTGCACCTTAGTCCTCAAGGAGACATCTTTGTTCTTTATGACCATGAGTCAGAGTTAACTCAATAGCAACAGTTGTTTTGTTTTTTTATTTTTTAAAAACAATGAAACTGTAGAGACAATTTTACACAGAGAAAAGAATCATTATATAGAACAAAACATTTCAGCATATTGCCATCCACAAAATGGCACACACCTGTGAAACTACAAAATATTATCTGTACCAATATGTGCTAGATATTCTGTATCAGCCCTTCAGAATCCATTCTCCACCCTTCTCCAATCCTATTTTGTGCCTCAGAATCTGACCTTTAGTCTGCATTAACTGGGCTCTATGGCCATTTGGATTTAACCAATGGAAAGCACTGGCAAGAGCTCAGAGGACAAAGAATAGAGAGGCAAGTCTTTCATCCTCCTCTATCCTCTTCCCCAGGCCATGGGTGGACAGTGGCTGTGTTACTCTACCCACGTGACTTAGTGACCTAGTGCTTCTGTACACAAATACCACAAGTAGGTGGCTTTAATGAACAGAAATTTATTTTCTCACAGTTCTGGAAGTTAAAAGTCCAAATCTCAGTTCCATTGATTCCTTCCTTGTTGACAGCCCTGAATTCTTTGACATTCATTGGCTTGTAGAAGATCTTCACATGGCATCTATCTTCCCCAATGAGTGTCTCTGTGTTTATTCTGATCCTTTCATAACTCAGAAGTGATTAGGTTAAGTATTCACCATACTCTGGTATGAACTCATTAACATAAAAAAAAGAAAATCCATATTTCCAAAAAAGATCATACTCACAGGTTCAAGGGCAGGAATCCAACATATATTTTGGAGAAGGCACAATTCAATCCATAATATCAAGTCACAACTCTTGTCTAATGGTCCTCTCTTGTAGCTACAGTCTCATAAGGGCCTGATAGCCACTCCCTCCCCTTGCATTTTTTCCCCTACTCGGACCCTCACTGTCCTTTTATAGTTTCCCTGAACCTTTCCCACATCTTTGTTAATGCACCATTATTAAAATTTCTTCAATAACTCTCTTGAGTTTATCATCTATTTCCTGTTTCCCAGCTAATACACAATGATCCAAACTTGTTTTGTAACTATTTATGGAGCTTTTTAAAAATGTAGATTCCCAGACTCTAATCAAGACCTAATGAATCAGAGGCTCAATATTTGAAGCTAAGGAATATATAATATTAACAAACATTCCGGTTGAGTCTAATGCAGCCAGCCTGGCAACCATGCCCAGATGAGTCTTTGGGATGCACTACTCTGTACACTTGTCATGCCAAACTGAAGCATTTTAAAACAAGCATGCTGCTTCCAGAATACAACCCCAGTTGCACTTCCTTTGAACAGCAGAGCAACCAATACTCGGAAAAATGGCTTCTCCACAGGGACGTCAAGAGCAGAGGAAAACAAGCATACTGTCTGCAATGATAGGAGATGCTCCCGAGCACATTAAGTAAATGCTCAACTACCCCTTTCACATTTGATTAGATCCTCAATTGAAAATCGCTTTTCAACCATTTTACAGGAAACGAAATCCATTTCCACCTCCATCTGGTGCCAAAATTAACAAAGTGGAAAATGCTGACCAGCTAAGGCCTGCCCAACTTCAGCTTAGAGTGGGCACTAGAGCACCTAGCACCTTTTATCCATAGGGAAATGAGACCTGTTTGTTTATTCCTGAAGACCATGGGTCTCTGGTAGGGCCAGTAGATAAACAGAACCAGCACCCCAACCTGCTCCAATCTCTGAGGAACACTCTCCATTCAGAAGCCGAAGGCATCAAGAGATAGGCTAAGCTGACCATCTGTTCTTCTCTCTGATAATATGTAATTAAGTAATTTATTTATTCAGCACTTGAACCCCCTCCTATCTCGTCCCATTAGTCAGGGATGATTATGCCAGACCCAGCTGTAGTTAACATATTGCACACTCAGGCAAGTGCTGTGCTACAAAGCACTCTGCTAGCCTCCTGGCTATGGCCACCTCTCAGACCCAACCACAGGAGTGAATAAGTGAGTCTTGCTGCTCTGCTAGCTTTGCTTTCTTCCCCAGCAATTAGGCAGCACTTTTCTACTGTGCATTAAACCATTTAGTGTGCATATTAAATTCATTTCTCCAAAGATGAGTTTACCCATATCCTCTGGTCACTTCAACCAGGATGGCACACTGGCTAAGCAGCACTGATATATTTTTTTTATTCTGGCAAATTTTATCTAAGATATACACAAATAAAAAAAATCACACCAAGAATACCATGTGACTGTAGAACAGTGGGATTGATTCCATAAGCCTCAGGCAAAACTTAGATTTGAAACTATGCTTATATACAGAACATGTGATGTTTTCTATATTACATATTACATATCACATCAATAATTGTGGCTTGACCAGCAAACAGTCCCCTTTCTTTGGTTAATAGCTTTTCACTTTTTAAAAAGAAAACAATCACTCCTAAATCTTATATCCATGTAGTTTGGATGGGAATGGCTAAAACCCAGTATTGAACAGCATATGACTTTGAGATCTCAGTGAATAATAATTCTAGAAATTATTTAAAAAGTAGAATTCTTTCTGCTGAGGATATAAGCAAATAGGAAGGATGCTTGGATTTGCTGATGATTGTCTTGCTACCTTATCACTAACTTGGTGAATAAATTCAATTCAAAGAAAATCATAACTAAGAGATAGAGATACCAAGTCCTGAGGATCCAAGTCGCTGAGTACCTAGACCCAAATGAAGCCATAGCTATTCTCAAACGTCTCTGTTATGCAAACTAATAATTTTTTTTGATGGCATAAGTCACTCAGTTATTTTTGACACTCAAGTATGAGAATTATGATTAATATATTCCTTTTATTTCAAATGTGATAAATTATAGTATAACTTCGATAATCATTCAGACATGGATTGGGCGACATGCATCTGAGCTTAGCACATTCTGTTTTTATATAGACTGTACAAATAGACTAAGTAAATACAAATGAAATTGTAAAAAGAACTCCTAATTCAACAAAATAATCAAAACCATAAATTTTTGAAAATAATAAAAGGATGTCAAGGTTATATAGTCCAATCTAATGGCTGATGGTATTAATTCCTTAACACTAACACTATTCAAGGAGATGCTGAAGGATTGAAGGATATTTGTTCAAGATTTGTAGAGAGTCTTGTTCAAGCAGATAAAATATTAGTTTCATGTCCACAAAGGGCACCAAGGTAGGCTAAATAATAGCCTCCCGAAAGATATCCACATCTTAGTCACTGGTCCCTGGAACTTTATATGACTAAAAAGAAAAGACTTTGCAGGTGTTATTAAGTGAGGATACTGAAATGGAGAAGTTATCCTAGAGTATGTAAGTGGGTTCTAAGAGCAATCACAAGTGTTGTTCTATGAGCTAGAGAGAGATTTGCCACAGACCAAAAAAAAAAAGAGGGAACATAACCATAGAGGCAGATTTGGAGTGGTGCACTCAAAAACCAAATGTTGGCAGCTACCAGACTGAAAGAGGCAAGGTACAAATTCTCCCCTAAAGCCTCTGGAGGGAGCATGGCCCTGCTGACACCTTGGTTTTGACCAGTTGAAACTGATTTCAAAGTTAGAACATCGAGAACTATAAGGAAAAAAAAAAAATCTCTTATTTTAAACTACCAAGATTGTGGTGAATTGCTACAGTAGCCATAAGTAACTAATAAACTCTTTCCAGCATTTAATGGAAGTTTGACTCTAGACACCCTTTCACATCTATGACAGATGGTAATGATTATGCTATGGATAAACATTTGTTCAGGATTTACTACTTGACAAACACTAAGAACCATACATGTATTACTTCACTTAAATATCACCAACTTATGAGCAAGTCATTCGACAGATAGACAAACTGAGGCTCAGAAAAGCTAAATAACTTGTCCACAGTCACACAACTAGTAAGTAGTCACCCAAGAATTCAAACCCAAGTAATCTGATTCCAGAGTCTGAGATCTTAATTTCTGTAAAGAAGATAAACACTGTCTATGCTTGACCTCCCCCAATAATGAGGAATGAGCTAAGTGGTCACCCATCTCTAATATGGACTATTTTTTCATGTGTTGTTGTTGTTGTTGTTGTTATGTGCCATCAAGTTGGACCCGACTCAAGCGACCTCCCCTTGGGTTTCCGAGGCAGTATCACTATGGAAGTAGATTGCCCCATCTTCCTTCTGGGGAGTGGCTGGTGGGTTTGAACCACCAGCCTTCTGGTTAGCAGTCAAGTGCTTTAGCTACTATGCTACCAGAGCTCCCTTCTCATATGTGGATGCTTCTATTTAATAAGAAGTTATCCTCAGAGCAAGCCCAAATCTCTCTCCTCCTATAACTTCTTTCCATCCTCTACATCAACAGAGATCTCTGAAAAGAAATTAAGGGGAAAAAATACCATTTACATTAGTTATCAAAAAAATAAAATACTTAGGAATAAATCTTACAAAGGACACAAAAGACCTATATATTAAAAAAAAAAAAACTACAAAACACTATTATGGGGGTTTCAGCAATGTGATGGAATAGGCAGATAAGTTGCACAGACCCTCTTCAACAAAGCAATGAGAAAACAATTGAAACTGATACAGAAGACAATCCTGGAACCCTGAACTGTGAAGGGAAGGATAGAGAAGTGGATTAAATACCAACTACTAGAAGAACCTGAATGAAACAGTGAGTAAGGAGACAAACAGAGCTGTAGACTGCCAGATGTCCTGAGGGCACAACCATTTTGAATATTTCCCAATAGCAACCCAAGAATCTGCTCTGCTCACCAAGGCTGCATGGGCAAGGACTGCATTGGTGTCTGACAACAAGAAGGTAAAACAGCAAGGAAGGGAAGAGGCTGACCGGTGGACTGCCAGTGGTTGTTCTGAGGGCATAGCCACTTGGGATGTTTCTAATCAGCTAGCACAGCCGCTTTGAGTGTAAGCTAGTGGCATTCTTGCTTGAACTGTGACGTTGGGGTGTTCTTGCCCTGACAACTGGAGAGGTGTGATTTCCCTTAGTTACTCTTGTACCCTGTGCCTGTTTGGTGAACAGGGGTGTGGCCATCCTTTCTCCCCCCATCCATCTCCATGCACCTTCTTGACCTATGCAGCTCCATCCTAGTGTGTGCCCTAGTAGAGCCTGGGTGCCATGCCCCACCCCCCACTATTTTGTTTTTGTTTCTCTTTGTTTTAAAATTATTCTTTTTATCTTCCTTCATACTTCCTTTCATTTTTTATTATTTTTTTTCTCTTTCCCTTCCCTGGTTCTTGGTTTTGTTGTTGTTGTTGTTGTTCCTCTCTTTTCCTTTCCTTTCCTAGTTCCTTTCTTTTTTCTTTCTTTTAGTTCTTCCCATCCCTTGTTTTTCCTTTCAGAGTTTTCCTGAATTTTTTACTCCTGCTCTTTTCTTTTATTCTGCCCTCCCCAGATATTGTGCCTTTTTCTTTCTTTCTTTTGTTTTCATTTTCTCTTTTGCCCATTATCTTTCTTTATCCTTTTTTAAAGTATTTTGAAAATTTTTCTTCTTATTTATTGCATTTCTCTTTTTTCTGTTTGTTTATGAGGTCTTAGTTATTTGTTCTCTTGTTCTGTTTTCTCAGTGGGTTTTTGTTTTGTGTATATATATATATATATATACATACATACATATATATATGTGTGTGTGTGTGTGTGTATATATATATATATATATATATATAACTTAGTGAGACACAGCAACCATTCCCACATGCCCCAACTATGCCTGCACCTACTGCAGCCCCACCCACTGAATGAGGGCCACACTTGCTTTTGTACCAACTGACTAACAATAGACAGCAGCCAATACAAGCTCAACTGCTCTTTACAAACAGCCAAGAAAGATCTGTGCACACACTCTCATTCTCTATCACAACCACCTGGAGAAGTTGGTGAGTGCCTAAGTGCTAACAATGAGTGAATAGAGGAGGACAGTATCTATTTCACACTGATATTTCAAAACAAAATAAAGGGGAAAAAATCCTGCATGAATCACACCAACATACAACTACAAATTAAACATAAATGCAACAACACCACAATGTCTCTGAGACAACAGACAATTACAGAACACACAAAGAAGAAAGATAAAGTAGTGGAAACAAGGGACCAAGATATAAACCCAGAAAACATCCCTGAGGAAGAAACAGAATTGGAATTCCATGATAAGAAATTCAAAAGAATTATATTTGGGTACCTTCAATGGATTGAGGAGCTCTGGTAGCATAGTGCATAAGGCACTTGACTGCTAACCAGAAGGCTGGTGGTTCAAGCCCACCAGCCACTCCTCGGAAGGAAAGTTGGACATTCTTACTTCCGTAGTGATACTGCCTCGGAAACCCAAGGAGGGGTCACTATGAGTTGGGGCCGACTCAATGGCAAATAACACAAAACATCAATGGATTGAGAGACAGATCAAGGAAAACACTGACAAAATTAAGGAAAACACAGACAAAACTCTAGAACAATTTAGGAAAACAATAAATGAACAAATTGATAAAATAAACAAAAATTTAGAATCAATACAAAAGCAACAAACAGAAATCCAGAAAATTAATGCTAAGATTTCAGAAATAGATAACACATTGAAGGACAGATGAGTAAAACTGAATCAATGGAAGACAAAATTAATGAGATTGAAGACAAATACCCCCAAATTACTTTGTTAAAGGATCAGTCAGACAAAAGATTAAAACATAATGAAAAAAGCCTAAGATTCATATGGGATACCATCAAGAGGAATAATCTACACATAATCAGAATTCCAGAATAGGAAGAGACAAATAAAACCAAAGAGAAAATTGTCGATTTGTTGGAAGAGAATTTCCCTAATATGATGAAAGAAGAGAATATATCCATTCAAGAAGTTCAATGAACCCCAAACAGGATAGATCCCAAAAGAAAATCACCAAAACATATCATCATCAAAGTCACCAAAACCAAAGACAAAGAAAGAATACAAAAAGAAGCATGGGAAAAACAAAAAGTTACCTACAAAGGACAACCAATAAGACTAAGCTCTGCTTTCTAGCAGAAACCTTATAGGTGAGAAGACAATGGAGAATTAGGACATTTCCAGATAAGCAGAAAGTGAGGTAATTCATTAAAACCATACCAACTTTACAAGAAATGATAAAAGGAGTCCTTTAGACAGAGAACCAAAAACAGGAAACAACAACTGACAATTAACACACATGGTGACATAACCCTGAAACCAACTCAGTTATGGAAGTATCCAAAGTAAAATAAACTTACCAGAGACATCAATTGGCAAATGAGGACAACCACAAACCAAAAAGAGGGAAAAAGGAGTGTAGTTACAGAACTTCTAAATGGTGAGGAAGTCAAAGAAATTGTGAGATAGAAGACTGTTTTAAATTTTGGGAGAAATTTATAAATTACAGGGTAAACTCAAAGAAAAATAAGAAACTTTCACATCAAAATAAAAAAGAGGACAAGCACACATACTTAGCAAATACTAAAAAAAAAAAAAATAGCAATGAAGGAGATGATAACACAATTCATAAACAAAATGAGCTCAGCATAGAAAATTATATGTTGTTATTTGCCATAGAGTCGGACCAACTCATAGAGACCCCTCCTTGGGTTTCTGAGGCAATATCACTACGGAAGTAGATTGCCCAACCTTCCTTCCGAGGAGTGGCTGGTGGGTTTGAACTGCCAGCTTTCTGGTTAGCAGTCAAGTGTCTTAGGCACTATGCTATCAGAGTTCCCTGAAAATTATATGGAACAACAACAAAAAAAAGCAACATCATAAAAAAAAAAAAAGACACCAATAGATTCATACTTGTAGATACAAAGAGTTGCAGACTGGATAAGAAACCATGACTTATCAATATCCTATCTATAAGAGACCCACCTTAGACACAAAGACCAAAATAGACTAAAAATCAAAGGTTGGAAAAAGATATACCAAGCTAAGGGCAACCAAAAGAGAGCAGGAGTGGCAATATTAATTTCTGGTAAAATAGATTTAAGACAAAAACTACCATAAGAGACAAGGAATGACATCATATAACGATTAAAGGAGCAATTGAACATGAAGATATAACCATAGTAAATATCTACAGACCCAATGAAAGAGCTCCAAAATACATAAATCAGACTTCAAAAGAGTTGAAAAGTCAAATAGATGACTCCACAGTCATAGTGGGAGACTTTAATACACCACTTTCAATAAAAGATAGAACAACTGGAAAGAAACTCAAGAAAGATACAGAAAAACTAAACAATACAATCCACCAACTTGAACTTATAGAGGTTTGTGGAGAACTTTACCCAACAACAGCAAAATATACATTCTTTTCCAGTCACAGGGAATGTTCTCCAGGATAGACCATATGTTAGGCCACAAAAAAAAAGACACAATAAATTTAAAAACATAGAAATACTTCAAAGCATCTTTCCAGATCACAATGCTATAAAATTAGAAATCAACAATAGGAAGACCAACAGAAAAAGAGCAAATACATGGAAACAGAATAACACCCTCCTCAAAAAATGACTCAGAATAGAAGAAATAAAAAATGAAATCAAAAACTTTCTTGAATGGAAATGAAAGCACAACATACCAAAATCTTTGGAACACAGCAAAAGCAGTGATCAGAGGCAATTTATAGCAACATATGTTCACATCAAAAAAGAAGAAAGAGCCAAAATCAAAACTTTCACCCAACATCTCTAAAAATTAGAAAAAGGATGGCAAAAAAAAAAGCCTGCTGTCACCAGAAGAAAATAAATAATAAAGATTCAAGCAGAAATAAATGAAATAGAAAACAAAGACTATAAAAGAAATCAACTAGACTATAAGTTGGTTCTTTGAAAAGATTAATAAAATTGACAAACCAGTAGCAAATATAAGAAAGGAAAAAAAGGAGAAGATGCAAATACCATGAATAAGACATGAAAGGGGTGACATCACAACAGAACAAACAGAAAGTAAAGGAATAATATCAGGATATTATGAACTGTACTCCAACAAATTTGAAAATCTACAAGGAATGGACAAATTTCTATAAACACAGTACTTACCTAAACTAACACAAACTGAGGTAGATAACTTGAACAGACCCATAACAAAAGAAGAAATTGAACAGGTCATAAAAAATTACCAACAAAAAAAAAAAGTCCTGGCCCAGATGGTTTCACTGTAGAATTCTACCAAACTTCAGAGAAGAGCTGACACCAATCCTACTCAAATTATTCCAGAACATAGAAAAGGATGGAAGCCTCCCAAATTCATTTTCTGAAGCAAGTATAACCCTGATACCAAAATCAGGCAAAAACACTACTAAAAAGGCAAATGTGTTAGCCTGGGTTCTCCAGAGAAGCAAAACTAGTCTAGCTTAGAGAGAGAGAAAAAACAAATTATCTTAGGAAAATGGCTCACACACTTACAGAAGATTGCAAGTCTCGAGTTCTTGGGTCAAGCTGGAGGATTTTCCTGACTCACACAGCTGCAGGGGCTGATGAGCTCTAGGTTGGCAGAGAGTATACCAGCTGTTGACACCAACAAATGACAAATCCAAGATGACCAGGCCAAATGGTGGATTGTTTGCTCACAGACAGTTGAAGGCAGGACAACAGGATCCAGATCCACAGAGGAGTGTCTCTTTTTCCCAAGATGTCCATAAATATATAGGAAGCAGGCCACTCCCCTAGGGAAACTTCCTTTAAATGGATTGACTGCTTAAAACATATAAATCTGATTGCATCATGGGAATAACCCATATCACAACTGCTTAAGCCACTCAGAATTGTGGTCCAGCCAAGTTGACACACAACTCAAACTATTACAGAAAACTACAGACCAATATCCCTCATGAAGAGATGCAAAAATCTTCAGCAAAATCCTAGCCAGGAGACTCCAACAACATATCAAAAAAATAATACATCATGAGGTAGAGGGATTCATGCCAGGTATGCAAGGGTGGTTCAACATTAGAAAAACAAGTAGTATAAACCATAACATAAGTAAAAGAAAGGAAAAGAATCACATAATTATATCAATAAATGCTGAAAGGGCATTTGATAAAATCCAATATCTGTTCCTGATAAAACTCTCAGCAAAATAGTAATAGAAGGGAAATTCCTCAACATAATAAAGGGCATATATGCAAAACCAACAGCCAATATTCTTCTCAATGGAGAGAGAATGAAACTATTCCCCTTCTGAACAAGAATAAGACAAGGACGTCCTCTATCTTCACTTCTATTCAACATTGTACTGGAAGTCCTAGCCAGGGCAATAAAACAAGAAAGGGAAATAAAAAGCATCCAAATTGGTAAGGAAGAACTAAAACTATTCCTATTTGCAGGTGATATGATCCTATATATAGAAAACCCAAGAGACTCAGCAAGAAAACTAATGAAACTTATTTAAAGGTTTAGCTTAGTGGCAATATACAAAATTAACATAAAAAAATCAGTTGGATTCCTCTACACCAGCAAAGAGGTCCCTGAAAAGGAAATCAATACCATTTACAATAGCTACCAAAATGATAAGATAAATCTTACCAGGAACAGAGAAGACCAATAGAAAGAAAGTTACAAAACACTACTTTAAGGAACTATAAGAGATCTACATAAATGGGAGAACATACCATGTTCGTGGATAGAAAGATAGAACGCTGTGAAAATGTCAATACTTCCCAAAGCAATCTATATATTCAATGCAATCACAATTCAGATTCCATCAACATTCTTTAAAGATATGGAAAAACCAATCACTCAGTTTATTTGGAAAGGAAAGAGACCTCAGATAAACAAAGCACTACTGAAGAAGAAGAACAAAGTAGGAGGTCTCACACTCCCAGATCTCAAAACCTACTACACAGCCACAGTTGTTGAAACAGCCTGATATTGGTAAAATGTCAGACACATAGATCACTGGAACAGAATTGAGAACCCAGAAATCAATCCATTGACCTGCAGTCAGCTAATCTTTGACAAAGTTCCAAAATCCATTAAATGGAGGAAGAGATACGCTCTCTCACAAACAGTGCTGGTAAAACTGGATATCCATTTGCAGAAAATTAAAAAAAAAAGTTCTATACCTCACACCATTCAGATGGATCAAAGACATATATGTGAAATCTAAAACTATTTTTTATTCGACTCATAGCAACTACTCCTTGGATTTCCAAGGTGGTATCTCTATGAAAGTAGATTGCACAATCTTCCTTCCAAGGAGTGGCTGGTGGGTTTGAACCAACAGCCTTCTTGTTAGCAGTCAGATGCCTTAGGCACTACACCACCAGATTTCCTCTTAAAACTATAAAGTTAATCAAACAAAAAATAGGGGCAAATTTAGGGGCCCAGTTTAATGGATAAATAGGCTATGATATATAACTCAAGGTGAGGAAACAGCAGAAGATAAACTAGATGATAGGGACCTTCTAAAAATTAAATTCTTATGTGCATCAAATGACCTACAAAAGAGTAAAAAGAGAACTGATAGAACAGAAAAAAATTCAGCAATGTTATATTGGACAACGGACTTATCTCTAAAATTTATAGAAAACTCCAGCACTTCAACATCAAAAAACAATAATAATAATTAAAAATGGGCAGCAGACATGAACAAATACATCATCAAAGAATATATTCAGGCCAACAAACACATGAAGAAATGTTCACAATCATTAGCCATTAGAGAGATGAAAATGAAAACAACAATGAGATATGATCTCACCCCAGCAATATAACAAAGTCCAATAAGACAGAAAACAACAAATGCTTGTGAGGATGTGGAGAGATTGGGACTCTCATACACTGTTGGTGAGACTGTAAAATGATACAAGCACTGTGGAAATTGGTATGGCAATTACTTGAAAAGTTGGAAATAGAAAAACCATTTGATCCAGCAATCCTATTACTAGCTATATATCCTAAAGAAGTCAGAGATAGGACATGAACAGATATATGCATACCCATGTTCATTGCAGCACTGTTCACAATAGCAAAGAGATGGAAACAACCTAAGTGCCCATCAACCAAAGAATGGATAAACAAACTGTAGTACATACACACAATGGAGTACTATGCAACCTTAAAGAATAATGCAGAATCTGCAAAACACCACAAAATGTAAATGAACTTGGAGGACCTTATGGTGAGTGAAGGAAAAATATTGTATTAGTCCATTATTGTAAAAAGTCAAGGAAAAGTTTATACGTAGAAGGAAACTTTCTTTGTTGGTTACCAGGGATTGGAGGAGAGGGGAGGCTAAATTCCTAGACAGGTTGGGAAAAAAATAGATAAATAGATAGATAGATAGATAGATAGATAGACAGACACACATATATGTTGTTGTTGTTGTCGTTAAGTGCCATTGAGTTGGACCCGTCTCATAGCAACCCCTCTTGGGTTTCTAAGGCAGTATCACTACAGAAGTAGATTGCCCAACCTTCCTTCTGAGGAGTGGCTGGTGGGTTTGAACCACCAGCCTTCTGGTTA
>NW_006921866.1:3203164-3217009 GCF_000298275.1 Orycteropus afer afer | reverse complement strand
TTCTGGTTAGCAGTCAAGTGCCTTAGGCACTATGCCACCAGAGCTCCTACACATATACATACATACATACATATACATATATATAATATATATCATTATATTTTACATATCATATATATCCTCTCTTTCTCTCTCTCTCTCTCTCAAAAATTATTAGTGGTTATGGGGTAGGAGGGAGGGGCAAAAGGGGAAGCTCTGTTTGCAGGGCATTGAGTTTATGATAATTGTGGTGGAATATTTTGGAAAAGGATAGTAATAATGGTAGCACAATGTGAAATATGTCATCAGTGTCTCTGAGCTGTAAATAGGGAAGTTGTTATGTTCCCAAATGTCTGGTTGTATGTGTTTTCACCACAATGAAAGTTAAAAAAAAAACAAAAAAAAAAAACACTATTACAAGAAAATAAAAGGGATGTTCATAAAGGTAACAAAATACCATGCTAATAGATAGGAAAACTGAACACTGTGTAATGTCAATACTATCCAAAGCAATATATAGATATAATGGAATCCTGGTCCTGATTCCATCAACATTCTTTAAGGATATGGCAAAAATAATCATTCATTTTATGGAAAGGAAAGAGGCTTGGATAAACAAACTATTCAAACCAAACCAATTTTTACTCATAGTGACCACCACTGGGTTTCCAAGGTGGTAAGTCTTTACAGAAGTGGATTCCCCATCTTCTTCCATGGAGCTCCTGGTGGATTTGAACTGCCAACCTTCTGGTTAGCAGTCAAATGCCTTCGGCACTGTGCCACCGGAGTTCCTTTTGAAGAAGAATAACAAAGTAGAAGGTCTTACACTTCCCAGTCTTAAAACCTACTACACACCTATGATAGCCAAAATAGGCTTATTATTGGTACAACAATAGACACATAGACCAATGGAACAGAATTGAGAATTCAGAAGTAGATCCATCCACCTATGGACAGCTGATCTTTGACAAAGGACCACAATGCATTAAATGTGCAATAAACAATCTCTTTAACAAATGGTGCTGGCAAAACTGGATATCTATTTATATAAAAATGAAATAAGAAAACAGGATCCATACTTGACACCATACACAAAATGGAACTCCAGATGGATCAAAGACTTAATGTAAAACCTAAAACTATCAAGATCCTCAAACGAAAAACAAGGGCAAACTTAGGGCCTCTGATTTGTGGCATAAATACACTATCAAGCATAACCCAAAATGCACAAACAGTAGAAGAGAAACTAAATGACTGAGACCTTCTAAAAATTAAATTCTTATGTGCATCAAAAGGCTTCTCCAAAAGAGTAAAAAAGGGAACTTATTGATTGGGGAAAAAAATATTTAGCAATTATGTATCCAACAAAGAATTTATTTCTAAAATTTATAGAAAAACACTTTAATAACAAAAAGACAAAGAATCCAGTTAAAATATGGACAGAGGACATGAACAGACACTTCACCAAAGAAGATGTTCAAGTGACCATAAAACACATGAAGAAATGCTCATGATCATTATTCATTAGAGAGATGCAAATGAAAACAACAATGAGATATGATCTCACCCCAGCAATATAACAAAGTCCACTAATACAGAAAACAACAAATGCTGGCGAGGGTGTGGAGAGACTGGAACTCTCATACACTGCTGCTGGCACTGTAAAATGTTGCAAGAACTGTGGAAATTGGTATGGTACTTCCTTAAAAAGTTGGAAATAGAAATACCATTTGATCCAGCAATCTCACTACCAGGTATATATTCTAAAGAAGTGAGAGCCAGGACACAAATAGATATATGCACCCCCATGTTCGTTGCAACACTGTTCACAACAGCAAAGAGATAGAAACAACCGAAGTGCCTATCAATGGATGAATGGATAAACAAAAACTATGGTACATACACACATTGGAATGCAATGCAGCATTAAAGAATAATGAAGAATCTGTGAAATATCTCATAATGTGGATGAAATCTGAAGATATTATGCTGAGTGAGATAAGTCAATCACAAAAGGATAAATAGTGCATGAGTCCACTATTATAAAAAGTCAAGAAAAGTTTACACACGGAAGTAGACATTCTTCGATGATTACAAGGGATAGGAGGGAAAAGGAGGAAAAATTACTAACTACGTAAGAGGCCACCACAGCTCCTCATTATAATAATTTAGGTGAAGGGCAAGGCATTATACAAAAAGTAGGTAACCAGCACAAATCACTGAAGAAAAGGAAGGCACAGAGAGGTGCATAAGAGTTACAGACAACAAAGGTAAATGCTATTACATACACAGTCATCCATTATCAGTGATAACAACCATTCATCTGAGTGGATACATAGGTAGACAGGCAAGATGATCAGATAAGTGTGGCTGAATGGGACTATACCCATGGCAATATATAGGTTTGGCAGATGACACTTCTACATATGTGTTGGTACGTGCTGTAAAAGTATTCATGTATATAGTAGAGCAAACAGAGGGCAAAGTCATGAAAACAGCTTAGCCATAACCAAACACTTTCTGGAAATGAGGCACTGGGCCTGTGGGCTCAGGACCATAGTTGTGGTGATCATCAAGCTCAATTGGCACAACATAGTCCACAAAAACAATGTTTTATGTCCTACTTTTGGTAAATAGCGACTGGGATCTTAAAGCTTGTGAGTGGTCATCTAAGGTACAACTACTGGTCTCTCCTCATCCAGAGCAAAGAGTGAAAAAAACTCGAAGACAAATGGAAACAATTAGTCCAAGGGCTAGCTGGACTACATGATGCTCAGCCTCCAAGTTCCTGAGACCAGAAGAACCTGAAGGTGTCCAGCTACTACTGCCAACTACTCTGAAAGAGATCACAATAGGAGATCCTGGATAGAATGGGAGAAAAATGTGAAACAAAACTCAAAATCATAAAAAAGACCAGGCTTACTACTCTGATGGGGACTAAGGTAACCCCAAGACCATGACCCTTAGTCACACTTCAAGCCTGGAACTGAACTCACCCCTCTGGCTCAACTTGTAGGCAAATGATAGACAAGCCTATGAGGTGAACAATAATACCAGGGAGGTATGAACTCCTTAGGAAAACCAACCATAAGAGATCAAAAGGCAGCATTCACCCAGGGATAAAGCTCAGAAGATAGGAAGGCACAGGAAAAAAAGGACAAAGGGAAATGGTAACCACAGGGAAGAAGTGGAAAGAATGCTGTTACATTGTAGAGATTGTAATCAATATCATGAAACTGTTGAATGGAAAACCAATATGCTCAGTAAATTTTGACCCAGATCACAATAAAAAAAAAGTTGGGAGAAAAAAAAAAGTAATTGCATTAGCTACATTCTTTAACTTAGCAGTCATGTCATGGAAAAAATTACAATTTCAAGGTAAGAATAACAATCGTGGAACAAATATGAAATAATTCAAAAGACAAGTTAATTTTAGGACTTCAGGCAATAATGACAGATGAGACAACATGCAAACCTCCTGCTATAAAACACATAGATATGCCAGTTAGAATATCAAAAATATAATTTTAAATGTATATCTGAGATCAAAAGAAAGAAGGGGAAAATACAAAGGCCAAACTGAAGAGAGAGAGAAGCCCAGTGAGATGCTGTTCATGTTCTCCTGATTTGGGGACTGCAGATGGGGTTGGTCTGGCCTCAGTCAGTCCAGAAACTTGAATTTCGAAGGATACACGTACGACCTTGGATCTATGTGAAGCAGGACGTTGGAAATGAACCCTCACCATTATAACAGGACTCTCAGAGGGCTGCACTCTTCAGAGAAAAGATATTAAATAAATAATGTGCCCACTGGAACAGGGTGGTAACAAGAAGATTGGACTGGTGTATACTCCAAATGTGGAGGTTGGAAAAAAGTGTCTTCCAAAAATTTTAAACCAGAAGCCTGTCTTCCCATGAGCTGCAGTTATATTTCACATCATCTTGCATGATCCTGTGTTCTGTAAGGCAAGAAATTAACATAAAAAGTGGTCCTGGAGTACCTGGCAGGAGAAATGGAAAACTCCAGAGGGAGAAAGATTCAACCCAAACTACACAGGAATCCCATGGATAAAGTCCCACCAAAGGTGCACATGCAAAGCAAAATTACAAGCGTCAATGAGAAAAATCTAGCATTCATGAAAAATTAGCAGATAAAATTAACATATAAATTAGAACTTTAGAACTCCAAGAACTTTAGAACAGAGATTATTTTTTAAATTTGCCTGAAATGATTAAAAATGGCAGTGTATTGAACAAATGCATATTTCTGTTTTCTTCCCAAAGCCCCACTAAAATGATAGTGTTTTTTTTTTTTTCTTTTTGAGGCATATACTTACGAATACAAAATAAATGGGAACAGCAAAACAGAAACAATTTTTGGAGAGCACAAAACAGATGAACTAGTGATAATTGGCTAGCAGATAAGAGAAAGCTGATTCCTGAAATAGCAATAAGAAAAGCTAAAAAGCATTTACTTTACCCCACAGATGGCACAAGACACTCCTATAGACAAGAAGCACATTCAAAAGTGTTTAGAGCCCCACTGGAAAATGTGAGCAGATGAGGTACTGAGAAGAGTGACCGTCACAAGCAAGTGCTCAATAAATGTTTGCTACTACAGTTGCCATTCTTGTCTGAATAAAGTTCTAACATAAAATAGAGGACAAAATAAACAGGTGAAAGCAAATCACAGTAAACAGAAACTATATAAGGAGGGGGAAACTATATGCACAGAGAGATAAAATATCCAGGCCATTGTGTGCAAGAAATAAAAACAGAAACTTACTCTAAAAAAAATTTTCAGAGAATAAATACAATCAAAAGAAAGGATAGACCTCAAGGGATCTCCTAAGAGAGCACTTCTGGAATGGCAGAGAAAAGACTTACAAAAATATACTCCTTGATAAGAACACTGGCAAAAATTGTCAAAATTAACTTTTTCAGGACTCTGAATATTAACCAAACCATTGCTACACTCTAAAGTATGTTTATACAAGAAAAACATTTGCATATTGTAAGAATAGTGAAGTTTGTGGCATTCTAACTTTTTATATTTTCATTCTCCTCCACAAATTCAATAGTAGTCTTGGAAACCAACCGTGTCACAATTACAGTAGTCCTAGAAACTAGGTCTAGGAAATTCAAATGGTATGTAGAAAATATCCACTTAATACATAACAAAGGCAGTAATGGAGAAATAAAAGGACAAATGACACAAAAGGCATATATGCAAAGAGCAAAATTTCAGTCATAAATCCTACCTTATCATTAAGTGCATTAAATGTAAGTGGATTAAACATTCCAACCCAAAGGGAGCAATTGACAGGGCAGATTTTTTTTTAAAAATGAAAATAAAAAAAGATCCAGCTATATCAATTATATGCTGTTTACAAGAGACATATCTTAGGTTCAAAGACAAAAACTGGTGAAAAAATAAAAGAAAGAGAAAAGACATGGAAACAGTAAACAAAAAGAAGCTGAGTGGCTATACTTATATCAGACAAAATAGACTTTTTTAAGTGATAAAATTGTTTTCTTTTTTAAAATGTTTATTGTGTTAAGATACATTTAACAAAAAATTTATACCATTTTAACTATTTTTAAGTGTACAATTTGATGACATTAATTACATTCATCATATTATGTAGGGAGCTCTGGTAGCATAGTGGCTAAGACACTTGCCTGCTAACCAGATGGCTGGTGGTTCAAACCCACCAGCCACTCCTCAGAAGGAAGGTTGGGCAATCCTACTTCCATAATGATACTGCCTCGGAAACCCAAGGAGGGGTCGCTATGAGTCGAGTTTGACTCGTCGGCACATAACAACAACAACAACGTTATGTAACCATTAGTACTACTTCCAAGTTTTCCCATCACCACAAGCAGAAACATAGTACCCCTTAAACAAAACTCTCCATTCTCACCTCCCCCTGTTGTTATTAGGTGCCATCAAGTAGATTCTGACTCATAGTAACCCAATGTACAACAGAACGAAAACACAGCTCTATCCTGTGCCAACCTGTCCTGCTATACTTGAGCTCATCATTGCAGCCACTGTGTCAATCCATCTCTTGAGGGCTTTTCCCTTTTTCTCTGACCTTCCACTTTACCAAGTATGATATCCTTCTCCAAGGAATGGTCCCTTCTAACTGACAACATGACCAAAGTAAGTGAGATGAAGTCTGGCACTCTCTTTTCTAAGGAGCATTTCAGCTGCACTTCTACCAGGATAGATTTGTTCATTCTTCTGACAGTCCATGGTATTTTCAATATTCTTCACCAACACTGCAATTCAAAGGCATCAATTCTTCTGCAGTCTTCCTTATTCATTGTCCAGCTTTCACATGCATATGAGGTGATTGAAAATATCATGGCTTGAGTTAGGCACACACTAGTCTTCAAAGTGGCATCTTTGCTCTTCAACACGTTAAAGAGGTCTTTTGCAGCAGATTTGCCCAGTACAATGTGATGTCTGATGTCTTGGCCTGCAGCTTCCATGGATGTTGACTATGGATCAAGTAAAATGAAATCTTGGACAACTTCAATCTTTTCTCCATTTATTATGATGCTGCTTACTGGTTCATTTGTGAGAATTTAGGTTTTCTTTATGTTGAGGTATAATCCATATTGAAAAGTGTAGTCTTTGATCTTCATCAGTAAATGCTTCAAGCCATTTCACTTTCAGCAAGCAAGGTTGTGTCATCTGCATATGGCAGATTGAATCTTCCTCCAATCCTGATGCCATGTTTGTCTTCATATAGTCCAGCTTCTCTGATTATTTGCTCAACTTACAGATTGAATAAGTATGGTGAAAGGACACAACCCTGGCATAACCCATCCTGATTTGAAACCACTCCATATTTCCTTGCTCTGTTTGAACAATAGCCTCTTAGTCTACATACAGGATCCTGATGAACACAATTCCGTGTTCTGGAATTCCCATTCTTCGTGATGTTATCTATAATTTTTTACGATCCATGCAGTCGAATGCCTGTGTAATATCAATAAAACACAGGTAAACACAGGCAAAGAATATCAGAAAGATGTTTACTTGTGTTTTATTGACTACACAAAAGCATCTGATTGTGTGGATCATAACAAATTATGGATAACGTTGAGAAGAATGGAATTCCAGAACACTTAATTGTACTCATAAGGAACCTGTACCTCGACCAGGAGGCTGTCATTTGAACAGAACAAGGGGACACCACGTAGTTTAAAATCAAGAAGGGAGTGGGTCAGGGCTGTATCACCATACTTATTCAATCTGTATGCTGAGCAAATAATCTGAGAAGCTGAACTATATGAAGAAGAACATGGCATCAGAATTGGAGGAATACTCATTAACAACCTGGGAAACGCAGATGACATAAGTTTGCTCACTGAAAGTGAGGATGACTTGAAGCACTTGCTGATGAAAACTGAAGACTATAGTCTGCAGTATGGATTACACCTCAATATAAAAAAAACAAAAATCCTCACAACTGGACCAATAAGCAGCATTACAATAAACAGAGAAAAGATTGAAGTGGTCAAAGACTTCATATTACTTGGTTCTACAATCAACACCAATGGAAGCAGCAGTCAAGATATCAGATGACATATCCGAAAAACCAAACTCACTGCCGTGGAGTCGGATCTGACTCATGGCAACTCCTCCTTGGGTTTCTGAGGTGATATCATGGAAGTAGATTGCCCAACCTTCCTTTGGAGGAGTGACTTGTGGGTTTGAACCACCAGCCTTCTGGTTAGCAGTCATAGTGCCTTAAGCACTACGCTACCAGAGCTCCCAGATGATATATAGCATTAGGCAAATTTGCTGCAAAAGACCTCTATCAAATGCTGAAAAGCAAAGATATCTCCATGAAGACTAAGGTGAGCCTGACACAAGCCATTGTATTTTCAATCACCTCATATGCATGTGAGAATTGGACAATGAATAAGGAAGACTGAAGAAGAGTTGATGCTTTTGAGTTGCGGTTTTGGCAAAGAATGCTGAAAATACCATGGACTTCTAAAATAACTAACAAATCTATCCTGGAAGAAGTGCAGCCAGAATGCTCTTTGGAGGCGCAAAGGGCCAGAATTCATCTCATCTACTTTAGTCATGTTGTAAGGAGGAACCATTCCCTGGAGAAGGATGTCACACTTGGCAAAGTGGAGGGTCAATGAAAAAGAGGAAGGCTCTCAACAAGATGGATTGACACAGTGGCTACAATAATGGTCTCAGATATGGCAAGGATCATGGGGCTGGCACAGGACCGGGCAGTGTTTCATTCTGCTGTACGTAGTGTCACTTTGAGTCAGAGACAATTTGACAGCACCTAACAACAACAGCAACAAGCATTGTTCTAGTATTCTTTGCTTTCAGCTAAGATACAACTGACATTAGCAATGATAGCACTCATTCACGTTCTCTTCTGAATCCAGCTCGCATTTCTGGAAGTTCCCTGTTAATACACTACTGCAATTTTTTTTTTCAATTATCTTCAGAAAATTTTACTTGCATGGGATATTAACGATATTATTCAATAATTTGTACATTCTGTTATATCACCTTTCTTAGTAATGGACACAATATAGATCTCTGCCAGTTGGTTGGCCAAGTAATTGACTTCCAAATTTCCTGACATAGATAAGTAAGCACCTACAGAGAAAATCCCTTTGTTGAAAACATCCAATCAATTCCTAAAGCCTTGTTTGTTTGTTTGTTTTTTACCAATTCCTTCAGTACAACTTGGATTTCTTCCTTCAGTATCACTGGTTCTTGGTCATATGCTACCTCCTGAAATGACTAAATGTTGACCAATTCTTTTTGATACAGTGACTGTGTATTTCTTCCATCTTCTTTTGATGCTTCCTGCATCATTCAATATTTTGCCCATAGAATCCTTCAATATCACAATTTGATGCTTGATTTTTTTTTCTTCAGTTCTTTCATCTTGAGAAATGCTGAGCAAGTTCTCATTTTGTTTTCTAACTCCAGGTCATTGCACCTCATTGTAATACTTTATTGTGTCTTCTAGAGTCTCCCATTGAAATCTTCTGTGTAGCTCTTTTATTTCAACATTTTTCACTTTCACTTTAGCTTATCTTGTTTGACAGCAAGTTTCAGAGTCTCTTCTGGCATCCATTTTGGTCTTTTCTTCCTTTTGTGCCTTTTTAACGACCTTTTGCTTTCTTCATTTATGATGTTCTTGATATCATCCCATAACTCGTCTGGTCTTCAGTTACTGGTGTTCAGATCATCAAATCTATTCCTCAGATGGTCTCTAAATTCAGGTGACATATAAAAATTAAAATAATAATAACAAAAAAAAAAAAAAAACCTCACTGCCATCCAGTCGATTCCAACTCATAGTGAACCCCATTGGGTTTCCGAGGTGGTAAATCCTTAGGGAGGTAAATTGTCCCATCTTCCTTCCACAGAGCCACTGAAACATTTGACTGGTTAGCAGTCAAAATGCCTTAGGCACTTCGCCACCGGAGCTCCTAAGGTGGGATATACTCAAGGTTACATTTTGGTTGTCATGGCCTTATTTTAATTTTTTTTAAGCTTCAACTTGAACTTGTATGTGAGCAATTGATGGTCTCTTCCATGGTCACCTGCTGGCCATGATATTGAGCTTCTCAATATGATGATATTGAGCTTCTCCTTCCCAACTTTCTTCAAATGTGGTCAATCTGATTTCTGTGTATTACATCTGGTGAGGTCCACTTGTACAGCCACCATGTATTGTTAGTGAAAACAGGTATTTGCAATGAATAAGTCATTGGTCTTGCAAAATTCTATCATAAGATCTTCAGTGTCATTTCTATCACTAAGTATATATTTTCCAGCTACTGATGCTTCTTTGTTTCCAACTTTTTCCAGTTATAATCAATACATCTTTATTACAAGTTTGGTCAATTTAGACTGCAGAAGTTGGTAAAAATCTTTAGTTTCTTTATCTTTGATTTTAGTGGTTGGTGCATAAATTTGAATAATAATTGTATTAATTGGTGTTCCTTCTAGGCATATGGATGGTATCCTATCACTCACAGCATTGTACTTCAAGATAGATCTTGAAATGTTCTTTTTGATGATGAATGTGACACCGTTCCTCTTCAAATGGTCATTTCTGGCACAGTAGACCATATGATTCTCTGGTCATATAGCAAATACCAGTCCACTCAGCTAACCAATGCTTAGGATATTGATCTTTATCCACTCCCATTCAGTTTTGACAACTTCCAATTTTCTATGTTCATACTTTTTAAATTCCATATTCTGATTAATAATGAATGTTTGCAGCTGTTTTGTACCAATTTGAGTCATGTCCCATCAGCAAATGGAGGTCCTGAAAGCTTTATTCCATCCAGTTCATTAAGGTTGACTCCACTTTGAGGACACAGGTCTTTCCCAGTCACATTTTGAGTGACGTCAGACCTGAGGAGCTCATCTTCTGGCATCATATCAGACAATGTTTCATGGCACTTCATAAAGTTTTCCAGTAATATATCAGATAGTGTTTCACTGCTATTCATAAGGTTTTCAGTGGCCAACACTTTCAGAAGTGGATGGCCTCATCCTTCTTCCCAGTCTATCTTAGTCTGGAAGCTCCACTGAAAACTGTCCACCATGGGTGACCCTGCTGGTATTCGAAATACCCATGGCATATGTCCAGCATCATAGCAACACGCAAGTGACCAAAGTACAAAAAACTAACAGATGAGTGGTGGACTCATTTGCCTAGTCTACATATTTCATATAAATTGGATCATACCATATCTATCCTTTTGTGTCTAATTTATTTCACTTACAACAAGGTTTATCCATGTTGTACTGTGCATCAGAGTTTCATTTCTCTTTATATCTTGGTAGTATTCCATTGTATGGATATTACAGATTTTGTTGATCTATTCATCAATTCATAAAATTTGAGTTGTTTTCACCTTTGGAATATTTTGAATAATGCTGCAGTGAACATTGGTATATAAGTATCTGTTTGACCATCTTCTTTAAAGTCTTTGGGTTTATACATAGGAGTGAAATATTGGGTCACATGGTGACTCTATGTTACCATAGAGTTTGGGGAACCACCAAAATTTTCCACAGTACCATTTTACATTCCCATCAGCAATAAATGGGGGTTCCAATTTTTCTACATCCTCACCAACTCTTTTATTTTCATATTTTATGATCATAGCTATCCTAGTTGAGGTGAAGTAATATATTATTTTGATTTTGATTTGAATTTTCCTAAAGACTAATGATTCAAATGATCATTAAATAATGATCATTAAACTAATGATCATTAAAGAAGCAGCAGGATCCAGGTAAGGGGCAGGATCCAGGTAAGGAGTGGGAAACAGGCAAGGCTCCAGCCCCATATAGCCAGGAAAGGGAGAGAGCAGCCAGAGACCACAAAGTGGTAGGTTCCAGGTAGGAATTAGGTAAGGGGAGGGCACAGAGGTTTCCAACAGCTAAGGGAGACAAATTTGTCTGTCAGTTTGTCATCTTGAGGGGCATGCATGTTGCTGTGAAGCTTGAGGCTCTGCCATGGTGTTTCAAACACCAGCAGGGTTGTTCATGGTGCACAGGTTTCAACTCAGCTTACAGACTAAGACAGACTAGAAAGAAGGAAGAAGCCATCCACTTCTCAAAAATTGGATATGAATAGCAGCAAAACACTGTCTGATATATTACTGGGCAACTTTATGAATAACTTGGAAACACCGTCCAACACAGTGCAGGAAGATGAGCCCCTTGAGTCAGAAGGCATTCAAAATAAGATTGGGAAAGAGCTGCCTCATCAGAGTAGAACCAACCTTAATGATATGGAAAAAGTAAGTCTTTCAGGATCTCCATGTGCTGATGTGGCATGACTCAAATTGCGGAGAAACAGCAGCAAACATCCATAATAATCAGAACATGGAATGTACAAAGTATAAATCCAAGAAAATTGGAAGTTATCAAAAATGAAATGGAATGCATAAAGATTGATATCCTAAGTATTAATGAGCTGAAATGGACCAGTTTGGGCCATTTTGAATCAGAGAACCATATGATCTACTATGCCAGGAATGAAAATTTGAAGAGAAATGGCATGGTGTTCTTCATCAAAGATGATATTTCAAGATTTGCCCTGGAGTACAATGCTGTCAGTGATAGGGTAATATCCATATGCCCACAAGGAAGACCCGTTAATACTACTATTATTCAAATTTATGCAGCAACCACTAAAGCCAAAGATGAGGAAATTGAAGATTTTTACCAACTTCTGCAGTCTGAAATTGACTGAACGTGCAATCAAGATGTGTTGATTATCACTGGTGATTAGATTGCAAAAGTTGGATACAAAGAAGAATCACTGGTAGTTGGAAAATTTGCTCATGGTGACAGAAATAACTCTGGAGATCGCATGATAAAAATTTTGTAAGACCAACGACTTATTCATTGCAAATACTTTTTTCAACAACACGAAAGGTGGCTATATATGTAGACGTCATCAGATGGAGTACACAAGAATCAGATTGACTTTATCTATGGCAAGAGACAAAGGAAAAACCCAACATCTTCAGCCAAAACAAGGCCAGGAGCTGATTGTGGAACAGACCGTCAACTGCTCATATGCAAGTTCAAGTTGAAGTTGAAGACAATTAAAACAAGTCCACAAAGCCAAAATATGACGCTGAATGTATCCCTCCTGAATCTGAAGAATAGATTTGATGCATTGCACACCAGTGACCAAACACTAGAAGAATTGTGAGATGACTTCAAGAACATCATCCATGAAGAAAGCAAGAGGTCATTAAAAATATGAGAGAAAGAAAGAAAGGACCAAAATGGATGTCAGAAGAGACTCTGAAACTTGCCCTTGAGTGAAGAGTAGCTAAAACAAATGGAAGATATGACAAGATAAAAGAGTTAAACAGAAGATTTCAAAAAGCATCTTGAGCAGACAAAGCCAATTACTATAATGAAATGTGCAAAAACCTGGAGGGAAGAACATGCTCAGCATTTCTCAAGCTGAAAGAACTGAGGAAAAACTTTAAGCCTTGAGTTGTAAGATTTTGATCATTCAAAATATTGAATGATGCAGGAAGCATCAAGAGAAGATGGAAGGAATATACAGAGTCACTGTACCAAAAAGAATTGGTCAATCTTCATCCATTTCAGGAGGTGGCATATGATCAAGAACCAATGGTACTGAAGGAAGAAGTAGAAGCTGCACTGAAAATATCGGCAAAGAACAAGGTTCCAGGAATTGACAGAATACCCATTGAGATGTTTCAACAAATGGATGCTCCACTGGAGGCACTCACTTGGTTATGCCAAGAGATTTGGAAGACAGCTAGCTGTCCAACTGACTAGAAGAGATCCATATTTGTACCCTTTCCAAAAAGGTGATCCCACAGAATGTGGAAATTATCAAACAATATCATTAATATCTCACAAAAGTAAAATCTTACTGAACATAATTCAAAAACAATTGCAGCAGTATATTGACAGAGAACTTCCAGAAATGCAAGCTGGATTCAGAAGAGGATGTGGAACAAGGGATATCATTACTCATGTCAGATGGATCCTGGCTGAAAGCAAAGAGTACCAGAAATATGTTTACTTGTGCTTTATTGACTACGCAAAAGCATTTGATTGTGTGGATTATAACGAATTGAGGATAACATTGAGAAGAATGGGAATTCCAGAACACTTGATTGTACTCATGAGGAATTGGTACATAGACCAGGAGGCTGTCATTCGAACAGAAAAAGGGGACACTACATGGTTTGAAATCAGGAAGGGAGTGTGTCAGGACTGTATCTTTTCCCCATACTGATTCAATCTATATGCTGAGCAAATAATCTGAGAAGCTGGACTAT
>NW_006921866.1:3201872-3202769 GCF_000298275.1 Orycteropus afer afer | reverse complement strand
GATGTCATGCTTGGTAAGAGGAGAAGGCCCTCAACAAGATGAACTGACATGGTGGCAGTGGTGATAGACTCAAGTATAACAAGAATCATGGAGCTGGTGCAGGATGGGGCAGTGTTTCATTCTACTGTGCATAAGGTCACTATGAGTCAGAGACAATCTGATGGCATCTAACAACAACAACAAAGACTAATGACATTGAGCATCTTTTAATGTACGTATTAGCCATTTGTATACCTTCCATGAAAAAAAAAATGTCTATTCAAGTCTTTTGCCAACATTAAACTGAGTTGTTCACTCTTTGTCATTGAACTTGAAAGTTCTTTATATATTCTGGGTATTAGATATATAGCTACAAAATATTTTCTTCCATTCTGTAGGTTGTCTCTTTACTTTCTTGATAAAGTTCTTTGGTCCATGGATGCCCACTTTATTTTGATAAAATACAATATATCTCTTTTTTCTTTTGTTTGTTATGCTTTTAGGTGTCATATCTAAGAAATCAATGTCAAAACAAGGTCTTGAAGCTTTATTCCTTGTTTTCTTCTATATTTCATGGCTTTATTTCTAAAATTTAGGTCACTGATCCATTTTAAGTTAATTTTGTATATGATGTGAGGTATGTATCCAACATCATTCTTTTGCATGTGAAGATCTGGTTGTTCAACATTATTTGTTCAACAGACTATTCTTTCCTCATGAATGAATTTAACACTCTTGTCAAAATCAACTGGCCATAGATGTTTGAGTTTATATCTGGACTTTCAATTTTATTCCGTTGTTCTATATATCTATCCTTATACCAGTACCAGGAGCTCTGGTAGTGTAGTGCCTAAGGCACTTGACTGCTAACCAGAAGACTGGTGGTTCAAACCCACCAGCCACTCCTCAGAAGGAAGA
>NW_006921866.1:3198440-3199477 GCF_000298275.1 Orycteropus afer afer | reverse complement strand
TTTCTGTGTGTTAATCTTGTACACCAAAACCTTGCCAAATTAATTTATTAGCTTTAATAGCTTTCTTATGGATTCAGTAGTATTTTCTGTATATAGAATCATGTCATCTGTGATTAGAGATAGTTTCACTTTTTTTCTGATTGAGATACCTTTAATATATTTTTCTTGCCTAGTACTCTGGCTAGAATTTCCAGTATACTGTTGAGTAGCAATAATGTCTTGTTCCTGACTTTATAGGATCAGCTTTCAGTCTTTCACTATTGAGTATAATATTTGTTGTGGCTTTTTCTTAAAAGCATTTTATTATAAGGAATTTGCCTTCTATTCTTCGTTTATTATGTCAGTATATTTAAAAGCATTTATATCATTCAAATTATGTTCTCCAACTAGAATGAGATGAAATTAGAAAACAGCTAACAGAAGGAAATTTGGGAAATTGAAAAATATGTGAAAACAAAACAACACACTCCTGGTTAACCAAAGGGTCACAGAGGAAATCACAAGGAATAAACAGAAAAATCCGTTGAGATGAATTAAAATGCAAATGTACCATAAAAAAACTTAAAAGTATTCATTAATTCAAATTTATAGCTGCAAAGACCTATATTAAAATAGAAGAAAGATCTCAAGTCAATAACCTAAACTTCTAACTTAAGAATGGAAAAAAAGAGCTAACTAAACCCAAATCAATCAGAAGGAAAGAAATAACAAATATTAGAGATAAATTAAATAAAAACAAAATTTTTAAAATAGAGAAAATTAATAAAATCAGAAATGGTTCTTTGAAAATTTCAACAAAATGGATAAACCTTTTGCTACAATGACAAAGAAAAAGAGAAGTCTCAAATGACTAACATCAGGAATGAAAATATGACATTACTACCAACATCAAAGGAGCTCTGGTAGTGTAGTGCCTAAGGCACTTGACTGCTAACAAACCCACCAGCTACTCCTCAAAAGGAAGATGAGGCAATCTACTTCCATAGTGATACTGTCTTGCAACCCAAGGAGGGGTCACTATGAGTCGGGACTGATTC
>NW_006921866.1:3170036-3184682 GCF_000298275.1 Orycteropus afer afer | reverse complement strand
AAAAAAAAAAAAAAAAGTGTTTGCAATGAATACATCATTGGTCTTGCAAAATTCTACCATGTGATTTCCAGCATTAATTCTGTCACCAAGGCCAAATTTTCCGACTACCAGTGATTCTTCTTTGTTTCTAACTTTTGCATTCCAGTCACCAGTGATAATTAACACATCCTAATTGCATGTTCGGTCAATTTCAGAGTGCAGAAATTGATAAAAATCTTCAATTTCCTCATCTTTGGCTTTGATGGTTGGTGCATAAATTTGAATAATAGTCGTATTAATGGGTCTTCCTTGTAGGCATATGGATGTTATCCTATCACTGACAGCATTGTACTTCAGGACAGATCTTAAAACGTCCTTTGTGATGATGAATGCCATGCCATTCATTTTTAAACTGTCATTCCCAGCATAGTAGATCATATGGCTGTCTGATTCAAAATGGCCAAAACCAGTCCATTTCAGCTCACTAATGCCTAGAATATCAATCTTTATGCGTTCCATATCATTTTTGACAACTTCCTATTTTCCTACATTCATACTTTGTACATTCCATGTTCCAATTATTAATGGATGTTTGCCTCTGTTTCTCCTCAATTTGAGTGGTGCCATATCAGCAAATGGAGGTCTTGAAAGCTTTACCTTAACCATATGAGTAAGGGTGGTTTTACTCTGATAATGCAGCTCTTACCCAGTTCTGTCTTGAGAGCTTTCTAACCTACATGACTCATCTTCCTACACTGTATTGGACAATGTTTCCGGAATATTCATAAAGTTGCGCAGTAATGTATCAGTGTTTCTCTGCTACTCATAACGTTTTCCCTGGCCAGTTCTTTGAGAAGTGGATGTCCTCTTCCTTCTTCCTAGTCTGTCTCAGTCTGGAAGTCTGGCTGATACCTGTGCACCATGTGTACCCCACTGGGTTTGATACACCAGTGGCACAGCCTCAAGACTCACAGCAACACATCACCACAGTACGACAAAGCAACAGACAAGTTTGCCTCTCTTAGCTGTTAGAAACCTCTCCAACCACCCTTACCTGGATCCTGCGGCTGACTCCTCGCTCTGTCCCAGTCCCCTTTGCCTTTTCTGTCCTTTCCCTGCTTTCCCGCCTTGCCACTTGTAGGACATGCCCTGGGTTCCCACTCCTCACTTGGATCCCTGCGGCTGACTCCTTGATCTGTTCCAGTCCTCTTTGCCTTTTCTGTCCTTTCCCTCCTTGAATATGGTAGTTAAGGTTAAGTGTCAACTTGGCTGGGCCAATTTGGCTTGGTTTTGAGTGGCTGGGTAGCAGGATGTAGTTATTCCCTATGATGAAACTGGTAATCAACTCCATGGTGGAATTTACTGTGCGCACCTGAGTAGCTGCCTTAAGGATGTGGTCTGCTGTCAGTATGTAAGAACACACTTTGAGAAGGGTCTTGAGTATTTTGACACATCTGGATCCTACATTTGGCAGAGTCTTCATCTCTGTGGCCTGCCATCTTGTCTGCCAATCTTAAGACTATTTCTGGACTTGAACTGGTGGCCTGTCAGGTTGCTTCACAATCCTGGGACAGTGACATTTTACTTGTTGACCTTGGGTTTGTCAGCCTCAGCAGGCAGCAGCTCCCTGAGTTAAGAGAAGCCTCCAGCTTCAGTAGGCCAGAAGCAGGAGGCAGAGCTGAAGTCCAATGTGGAAAGGCTTTTACCCAGCCCCTAGAACTGGCACTTTGAACTCAGACTTACAGCCTTAAATCCTTAACAAAATCTCCTAATGTGGAAACCACTGTGCTTTCTTACCTTCTGTTTACAGTAAAATGAGTAGATGAGCAATTCACTAAGTAAATTCTGTCCTTCACAGAGGTCTCAACCTGTATAAACAGTGGCCATTTGACAGGAGAAATAACATTTCTTTGTTCATAACTCTCTTCTATGTCTCAGATACAGTTAACATTTAATATCATCTGGTGAGCAGAGAAGGAGGCTGGGCAAAGACAGTCTCCAGGAGCTATAAAGAATGCTGCCCAAGTCCATGCTCTGAACTGCTATTCTTATAATTATTCTGAATCAATTTTAATCAGAAAACAACACACCCATTTTAATAAAATAAAAATAAAAGCACCAGGAAAAAAACCAAAGTTTGAGTCTGAACAAAACTGAAGACTTCAACCTTTGCTGAGAAAATCTAATTCTGCCAAAATTTAGTACATTTTATATTTAATTTTGCTCTGATTTATGACTGAATCTCCTGGGTACCAATGGTATATAAAGAACCATTAACTCTGTGGAGGCAATTGTTAGTTTTTATAATAAAAAATGCATATTGCTTATACCATTATTGCTTAGGAAATTAGGGAACACAGCTTCTAATACCCTGTGCGAGGAATACTGTAGCAAACCACTTAACTTGCAATAATAGAGTATTGACTGGGTACAGTGATATGTGAGACACAGCCACAGTCAGATTAAGCTACCTTCACACTGTGCTTAATAGAGCTTCTCTTATAATTCATTTATTCTACCTTAGCCAAAGAATTCCAAACATATTAACTATGAAAATGCCTAAGAGGCACTATCTTAAGATATACATTCCTTTCCTCTTTTCATTTTGTTTTCATATACTTAATTAAAATACTGACTTCTTTTCCCTTCCTATCTACAAAATCTTTAGGACTTTGTAATACTGAACACTTGAGCTGTGTCTAAATTAAAAGGAGCTGATTCTGGGGCTAATTTCATGTTTATCAAAGAGAATCACCATCTAAAAGCTTGGGTTATTATTTGCAGGTCTTGAAAGAATGACAGGACAAATTAAAAAGCTTTAAAATGTTTTTTCATTGAGGTGCATTAGCCCAATGATGTTAAAAGCTTACACAGTCTTTCTGAATGCAGGCTGCAATTAGCATACTTCTCTCTCTCTCTCTCTCTCTCTCCCTCCCTCCCTCCCTCTTTCCTGCTTTCTGTCACACACACACACACACACACACACCCCCCTCACATACTCACTATTAAGGAATCATTATTCTCTAGTTAATCTGCTGAAGTGATCCGGCATATTACACAGTGACAGGATATGATAAGATATCTTCTGGTCCCTGTCATTACTCTTTAATGGACACTGAAACATTTAGTCTGAAGCCTTTTGTTTGCATCTTGATGTTGAAACCTATTAGAGTTATGGACAAATCCTAAGCATTTGTGCCAGATGAGCCTAAGTAACAAGAGAGAAGAAAACAACACCCTGAGAAAAGTATACAAGTTGCATGTCAGAGGAGAATTAAGTCCCAGTGGATATAACTCTCACTCACTGCCGTGAGTCAGATCCGAGTCATAGCGACCCCGCCTTGGGTTTCCAAGGTGATATCACTACGGAAGTAGATTGCCCAACCTTCCTTCTGAGGAATGGCTGATGGATGTGGGTATAACTCAGGATACACATAATGACCAGTGTAGCCCAAAACGCTTTCTGTTTTAGAACAACTCCCCTGACTTCAGGCTTTATCCACCTGTAAAACCATCAAACTATGAGTCTTTGGAATATATTGTAGTGGGATAACTCTTCATGAGTCTCACATTTCTGCAAGTCTTTTGAGAAGGAGCATTCATTATCTGTTTTTCTGGACTATCTTTTCAAGGATGTTCAAATAACAGTCTTGAAAGACAGAGATAGTGTCTCCCTCTGGGAAGAGGGAAGACTTGTTTCCTGCTCAGTATAATAAAGATATTATCTCCCATCAAAACAAAGATTTGCTAGCAGTCTCTTTAGAAGCCTGGGATTTCCTAAACTGGGGTTCCTCAGATATGACATAAACTTATTGTGTAAGCTGCATCCACCCGGGCACCTCCACACCATCTCATGGGATTTCGGAGGCAAGGGGAACCAATGCAAAAAAAAAAACAACTCAAGCTGCCTGCTTAGCTGTGAATAATAAAGTCCTTTGTCTCTGACCCAGGGGTCTCATGTCTTCAATCAGCATTTGTAAAAATGCTGATTTTTTTAGTTTAGGAGTAGGATGAAATCTTAGACAATTCATAGTTCTGGATGGTCACCAGACTTAACAAATTAACATGTAACCTGAATGGAAACAACTCTACCCTTATATGAATAACAAATGAAATCATGTTTTCTTTTGACTCCTAAATTTCAATGATTCTAAGACTTTCCCCACATGCTCAAAGGAGTACTTAAAATATTTCTCCTGTTAACTGCCATTGCCAGAGGAATGTGTACATAAACCAATTGTCATTCATAGTCCCCACACAAAACTGCCATGTTCTCCCTCTTCTGCTCCAGCTGCCATCCATAGGTATTTTGTTTGTTTAAACTTTTCATTGTGATTTAGGTGAAAGTTTACAGAGTAACTTCGCCTTCTATCCAACACTTCATATACATTTTTTTTCATGATATTGACTACAATCCCCACAATGTAACAGCTTTCTTCCCACTTCCTCTCTGTGGACACCTCCTCACTGTGTCCCTTTTTCCTATACATTCCCACCCTCTATGCTGCCCCTGGGATCTCCTTGGGTTGATTGCTCCAAGGAGTGCATCTCCCTGACGCAATTGTCTACCTCATAGACTCATCCACTCCCTGGCTGTAAGTTAAGCCATGAGAGTGAATCAATTCTAGCCCCAAAGGGTGACTAGAGGCCATTGTCTCAAGGGTTTCACCAATGAGTATCACATCTGTAGGTATGTCGAGCCTCCCTTAAGCAACTTCTGAGTGTGCCCACCCTGTGAATATGAGCGTCCACACAAAAGCATGATCTTCACATAAGTCCCTAAGATGCCAGTTCCAAAAGTGACAAAACTGAGAGAAGCCACCTCTTCTATCCCGTGCCATGCTGTAACACCTAGGACTGAAGCACCATTGCTTGGGCTCAGAGTCCATAAAAGCTCTCATTAAAATAAAATTTCAAAATTACAATTATTATTGGCAATATCCATTAACCAATAAACTCAAACTCATTCTATTGTGCAGGGCAAAAAAGACAAAACAGCCACCTTGCCATTTTTAAGACTCCTCCCATTAGTCTCTATTGTAACCAAATTCTTCCCTCCAATTCAAGCTAAAATGCCAAATTTTTATATCAAAGTTTACAGATAGTTACTGGGCAAGTGTCTGAATCCTCCCTTTTTCCAGCTAATGGTCCTGTTACAAACCTTTATTAATTTATAAAAGTATCTGCCTTCCAAAGAACAGAGTACCTGGATGGTACAAACAGCTAACATACCCAGCTGCTAATTGAAAGTCCACCCCAAGGTGTCTTGGAAGAAAGGCCTGACCTACTTTCATAAAATCAACCATTGAAAAGCCTGTTGAGCACAGTTCTATGCTGACACATATGTGGAACTCCATGTGGAGTTCTCCATGAGTAGGAACTGATTCAATAGCAGCTAGAAATAACTGCCAAGGAGCAGAGAACTGCATCAAAGAAAATGAAACCCAAGATAGATAAAAGTTATAAGAAAAAAACAGAGGTAGGATAAAAGACAAAGCAAAATAATCTGGATTTTGAAGAGGTAAGGGAAGCATACACCTAGACATTGAACAAAGTTCCTGGAATAAAGAAGGAAAACATGGTCAAGGCTATCTTCAGCCTCAAATACTCATTGCTTGTATCAATAACAAATGAAATCACATATTGCTTGACTTCTAAATTCCAGTAATTCTAACACCTGCTCAAAGGGCAGACGTGCTTAAATGATCTAAGTCAATAATTCTTTTTACATGGTCTCCAGGCCTTGAAACTGGTCATGCTTCTATCGAGATAGCAATGCTCATTTGTATATTCAATTATGCTTACTGGTAATTATGAAAGCAGTACATAAAAAACATGGGTGGACTAGGATAATTGCTTAATATGAAGCCAACCAAAAACTGGGAGTTTTACTGTCTTTCATTTTTCTGTCTTCACCCACCAGAAATGTGTAAAACCAAGACTTGCAAGGGAACAAAAAAACCATCTGGATCAAAACGCCTCCCAAATTTCACATTCAGTCCTGTCATCTAAACAGAGATTTAGAAGTGCTTTTCCTAAACCAATAACTGAGTGGTGTCTGCCAATTTCTCCCGGAACTTGGCTTTTCTTAACAAGCCATTCAACAGTCTTTATCCCCTTTGTCCTTTGTGATGAGAATAAAAGAAAGCGGATGAATTGTACACAATCACCGGGGATATCATGGGGGTAAAAGGTGTGTAATTAACTGTAAAAAAAAAAGAAAAAAGACTTTTTGAGTCACACGGTTTTGTGAGAATAATCCACAAATAAAAAAAATACCATCTAGAAAGCTGACAGTTTTATAAATTGGACCATAAAACAGTAATGTTCAAATTTTTTACCAGACTAGAAATTGTTTAGTTTTGACAGAAATGACCCAAGTAGCAAGGCCTATATTTCTATAAGGAAAATGATAAATACATAAAACATAGCCAAGACCAATTTTTGCCCAAAAAAATCAAAAGAACTAAGTTACTTTCAGAAAAGAATGAACTGAGGTTGAACACACTTAGCAGATGTTTCTATGATAGAGGCTTCTCAAGAAGGTAGTGACTAACACAGAGACCTCTGGATCATGCCCTAACCCATTTCTAACATCCCAAATTTGATCATTGAAATAATGTTGTGACTAACTAACTAACCAAAACAGTGGCATAGCTTGAGACTATGTAAGAATTTAAAAAAATTCAACTGAATCTTGATGATAAAAGGACCTTTTAGAAAAATGTCTTAACCTTGTGAAACAGATTCTCCCAAGGCTGATCTTACTCTCTAGCAGTAAGTTAGACAAATATGAAAGTACCTGGGCCCTGAGAGAATATATATCATGAGGTAAACAGCACAGGTTTATGGATGATGAGTCTCAAGTTCAAACCTTGCTTCGATCATTACTACCAGTGTGACCTTGGGGAAGTGATTAGGTGTTTCCAAAGTTTGGTTTCTGCATGTCTAAAATCACCAATAAACCAGTTGCTATAGAGATGACTCCAACCCATAGTGATGCCATGTATGTCAGAGTAGATCTGTGTTCCATAAGGTTTCCAATGACTGATTTTTTGGTGATAGATCACTAGACCCTTTTTTCAAGGTGCCTCTTGAAACTCCAACCACAATATTTCAGCTACCAAACGAATGCATTAACCATTTGTACCACCCAGGGATGCCTCTAAAATAGGAGTACTAATACTTCCGTACATGTTCTCAATGAAATAAAGCTTTCATGATCAACCATAATTTATCAAAGAGTCAAAACCTAGTGATATAACAGAATTTTCACAGATCTCAGACAACTTTAACCACTTAGAAAGAGAAACACCACCATGGATTAATAACTACTTTTATTGGAGTAAAACACAAATATCCCTGGGGAAGAGAAAAAGAAAAACGAAGTATCAATAACTTCTCTTTACAAAGAGCTCAGTTTTACTTCAATCTCTAGAAGTTTTTGAAACTTCAACTCCTTCCTTAAACAGGAGCTGACAGAAAATGGAAAAGGACACTCAAAATAGCAGTTGTGGGTCATAAATCAGCACTGGCTGAGAACATCTAAACCTTCGCTCTGAGTTTACCACTATCTGTGCCCAGTACACTCACCTGACCTCTCCAACGCCCATAGTTGAATTATCCAATAAGCAAAATAAACTCAGGCTTACTTGCGCTTACTTACTAATCAGTGGTGAACAATTTCATATTTTTCACCACATCCAAGTTTCTTCTTCTAGGTATGGCTGGCATCTGTCTGTCTACCAATCCCACAGCACCTACTTACAGAATCAAAGTCTGTTTTCAAATTTACAGTTCTTGACAAAGTACTCAGTAACCAAGGTAAGCATGAGCTTACTTGTGATTACTTACTAATCTGTAATGAACAATTTCACATGGTGATGTGGTAAAAACCCATGTGAAATAGTTCAATACAGATTAGTAAGTAAGCCTGTGCTTATCTTGCTTAATGGATAATCCACCCTTGACAAGGCTGCAGATACTCAATCATAAAATAAGACATTTGAATGGCACAGGCTTATTTTCTTTGTTTTTTTGGTTTTTTTAATGGCATAGGTTTTAGAGGGTCCATTGGAGGCAAGGAAAAACATTCTAAGTTCTGTGATTTTAAATCAAACACTCACTTGATCCAATAAAGATTGTGAATCAAGTTACCTTCCAAACCACCAAACCATCCAAACTGCCATCAAGTTGATTCCAACTCATAGCGGTACAAAGAGACAGAGTAGAACTGCCCCATAGGGTTTGCAAGGCTGTAAATCTTTATCTCTCACAGGGCAACTTGTGGGTTCAAACTGCCAAGTTTTTGGTTAGTAGCCAAATATTTTAACCATTATGCCACCAAAGCTCCTTCAGGATACCTTACCCTGGAGAAATTGAGCTTGCATCACTGGGAGCCTGTGCTTTGTTGGGCATTGTAAGTCCAGATCCACTGTTCTTGGCATCCAGGTGACCCACATTTCTGTATAAATGCTTCTACTAGTGCCAAGGGCTGCATGTGGCCTGGAACTAGAAAGGAAGAGATTAAACTGAAGGCACAAACACCTGCCTCAAAGCCTGTAGGGAACCCTAACCATTCTGGCAGGCCATTTGCCATAATTGTCCTGTCTTAGCCAATAAACTGGCTATTCAAGCACTGAGAGGTTGATGCCTCCTGTCAGTTGACCATAATTCCAATCACCTCCATTGCACATATATGTTTTATTTGCATTGCACCTGTACCACCACAGACCAGAAGAGACCAATTAAAGTATGATTAGCACATATGCCACCTAAATCTGACAAATGGCTGTTCTCAATGAAATAAAAGAACTGCATTAGTGAAGGCCAGATTACCACTTAGGGCTGGGAGAGTAGTACATAATGACATTGAGAATATGAGACACACAGAAATAGATTGAAGAGAAAAAGGTTTTGTTAGTTGCATTTCCTATTGTTACTGATAGCAAACAATTGTGATAGTGCATATTGGACTATGGAGAGATTTCATTTTAAACTTTTACTAGTAAATAAATTGGCAAGAGAGTGAGACTACACTGTTGTTGTTATTAGTTGCCAGAGTCAACTCTGACTCATGGTGACCTATATAAAACAGAATGAAATCCTGTCTGATACTGTGCCATTTTCATGATTGTTGGCATATTTCAGTCCATTGTTGTAGCTCTTGTGTCAATCCATCTCATTGAGGGTGTCCATTGTTTTCCATGACCCTCTACTTTATCAGAAGTCCCTGGGTTTTAAAAATAATTAACATGCTCAACTGCTAACTGAGAAGTTAGAGGCTTGTGTGTACCCAAAAGAACCTTCAGAAGAAAGACCTGGTGATTTACTTCTGAGAAATCAGTCATTGAAAATCTTATGGAGCACAGTTCTATTGTGCCATATATATGGTCACATGAGTCCGAGTCAACTCAGCAGCAACTGGTTTTTAGTTTTTACCAAACATGATGTCTTTTTCTAGCAATTGATCTTTCCTGATGAGATGTCCAAACTAAGTGAGTCAAAATCTCATCATCCTTGCTTTTAGGAACATTCTGGTTATATTTTTTTCTAAGATAGATTTAGTTATTCTTACATTGTTAACTAATACCACAGTTCAAATGAATAAATTCTCCTGTCTTCCCAATTTCATATGCATATGAAGCAATGGAAAAGACCATGGCTTGGGTCAGATGCACCTTAGTCAACAATGTGATATCTTTGCTTTTCAAAATTTTAAAAGAAGTTTTTGCAGGAGATTTGCTCAAAGTGATAAGTCATTTGATTTCTTGACTCCTATTTCCATGGATGTTGATTATTGATCCAAGTAGAATTAAATTATTAGCATGACCTAAATAAATTCATCTATTCCGGAGCATCTGAACATTAGTATCTGGATGAAACATCATCTGAGTTACTGAAACTCAAAGCACAATATAGACAAGGCCACTGTCAGTGGACTGGTACATCATCCCAACAAGTGTCTACAGCTGTATTAATTAGGTAATGCTAGCCACTTTTAAAAGGAAAGCTATCTGTTGATGTTCGATGGAGTTTCTGGTCTATAGGAGCTCTCATCCACATGTCCATTTAGAGGATCAAAATTCTTCCATTTTGTGTCCCCACAATCCATAGGCCCCTGGAGTCTCCTCTATAGGTGACAGGCAGAGGAAAGGAAAATACAAGAGATTGACTGCTGAAAACTCTATCCTGGGAAAAAATATATCTGCTTCTTTGCAGGAATGGTCACATGGCCATATCTGGGTCCAAGGAGGATCAGGAAATATAATCCCTCAGTGGCCAATTTTCTCTCAAGGATGATCTTATGCTATGGAGGGTGTAACCCTCAACTTTAATTTCTTATACAATCACATATTCTCTTGTATAAATTGTCACTTAGGAGTTATGTTTGGATTCCAATTCTATTAACTTTTACTTTATCATCAACTAGAATTTTCACATCATGTCTTCCTACTTCTTCATAGTTAGCAATTTCTTACTGGTTTCATAATGAATTTCTTTTCCAGCATAGTGGAAGACATCCTCCTAGATAATAAAAATGCCTCCTAGGTTTACTAACTGGAATGAGAAGGACGCAGTTGCCCTTGCTGTGAAGAAGGAAAAACTACTGATTTGTGTTCACTTATTGGTGGCTAGGTCCTCAGCCTTTCAACCTTTATATCCACTAGGGTTTCAGGAATTATATAGTGTCTCTGTTGCAGGAATCTGGACCATGAGATGGATCCAAATCTAGCTTCACCAACTATCACTGAGAGTTCGCTCTTGCTCAGACAGAACTCGGGGCTATAACCAATGGCTGTGTTAACTGGAGGAGATGGCTGTAAATAGGCAAAAGCTGTAGTCAAATAGTAGAAGCACATAAGAGAAGAAAAGAGCATTATTAAGAATGGCCCTCTCAGATCAAAAGCTTTGTCCCTTTGGCCCAGGGACAAAGCTCAGAAGGGATAAGAAAGAAGGTGAATGGAAATGGTAAACATGGGGAGGAAGTGGGAAAAGTGCTGTTACATTGTGGGGATTGAAATCAATGTTACAAAACAAAAAGTATATGAACTGTTGAATGGAAAACCAATTTTCTTTGTAAACCTTCGCCTAAGTCACAATCAAAAGTTGAAAATGAATAAATAATTTTTTTTTAAATGACCCACTCAAATGGAATCTTAAACCTATGTGTGGCTCACATTCCGATTCAAATTCTTGTATACCATGTTAGGAGTGATGCAGCATCCAGGAATGGCTGGACATTGTTATAGAAAAAAATACCAGAAACTCATAAATTTTAAAATAAGACAAAAATATCAAAGGACTTGTCATTGATAAGAACTACTCTGTAAGAAACAGGAGAGTGCTCCCCAGCCAAGTGTTAGGAAAAATGATTCCCCGGAACCTTAGCACATCCAGAGGACTGTGTCCTTTTTTGTCCCTTAATATGACTAACATCTTCACCAAAATTGTGTTAGAATGGAGAGGTTAAGTTTATGTCACTTGTAAGGAAGATGAGACCATGTGACATTAGCAGAGGAGAGAAAAGCAGATCTTGCAATTATAAGATAGCAAAATTCAAAAAGACTATGTTAAAGAGATCTGATAACATTCATTTCAATGAGCTCACAATATTTGTGCCATAAAATATTTAGAATCTATAAGTATCTATAAGAATATTTAGCATCTTTTGTCCAAGGGAGCAAATCATTGAGGATCTCTTCGTTTAGATTTTTAACTTCTAAAATATATGATGTAAAGTTCTGTTGATTATGGAGAGTCTGATTTCCTAGTCAGCATCCACCAAAAGCAGCTACAGAAAATGTCGCTGCTGCACAGTTCTGCTGACTTATGATCCCTACTTTGCCGACTCTCATCTGCTTCTCAGCACAGCTGTTTTCAAATGGAATAATGCTTTATGCAAATAGAGCCAGCTTGGCCTCAGAGCAAGAAAGCCCAGAGAAGTGGAGATGGAGGAATCAGTATTTTGTAGTTGGAGCCAAGAATTTGGACCATCATCTGCCATTTAAAATAACATGATATTTCAGATACCTTGCTAAAATGCCTTGATGGAAGCAGATCTTAGAGATGTAGTAACAACCCAGTCCTCTGGGTCCTTGCAAACATCTGTGAGCCTGCCAACCAGATAAGGTAATCAAAGGATAATGAAGACAATTGTAGTGTGCACAATACCTCTTCTGCCTTTGCCCACCCTCAAGGAGAAGACTGTACCGAAGTTGATTAGAACAGGATAAGAATGTGTGTCAGGTTGTGTGTGTGTGTTTCTATAGAATTCAGTAGTGCAGTTTCCAGCAAAAAAGAAGAAGAAGAAAGAAAGAAATCAACAAAACATAATTGATCAACTCTGTAGGACACTTGGAAGAAAGTAGAATTTCAGAGACAAAAAGAAACGAGTCATCAACAAGAGAAAGATCTTTGGAAAAACTGATAGATTCACTAAAGAGCAACATCCCCCATGGATCCTAACAGAATGCTATACCCTAATCATCTACCTCTAATTGGCCTCTTGCTGGTGACGACCAAATGCTATCATTCTGTGACTTCTAGGACTTCTTGGGGCCTAAGATTTTATCCATATGGTCAAGTTTAAATTGTAGAGTCCAAAAGCAAAGTCTCCGAAATAAATCTGCCTGAGTTTGTGTCTTGGCTTCACCACTTACTAACAGCATGCCAGTCAATAAATTACTTAATTTCTATTAATCATAATTCACAAAGGATAGAAATGGATTAAAAACTTTGGAAAAGTTAACAATAGTTATACTGGAATAGGCAGATTAAACATTTGCTCATGGAAACAGCTGTCAAGAAATCAAACGACATACTACATTGGGCAAATCAGCTGCAAAAGGTCTCTTTAAAGTATTAAAGACAAAGATGTCATTTTGAAGATTAAGGTGTACCTGACCCAAACCATGACATTTTCAATCACCTCATATGCAAGTCCACCACTTACTTGTCTGTCAGTTTGTCATACTGTGGTGGCTTGCATGTTGTTATGAGGCTAGAGGCTATGTCACCAGTATTTTTATTGCCAGCAGGGTCACCCATAGTGGACAGGTTTCAGTAGAGCTTCCAGAATAAGACAAACAGGGAAGCAAAAAGAGCTCATCCATTTCTCACAGAATTGGCCAGTGAAAACCTTATGAATAGCAGTGAAACACTGTCTTTTACAGTCTGATGGATTGACACAATGGCTGCAACTATGGGATCAAGTATAGCAAGGATTGTGAGGATGGCACACAACCAAGCAGTGTGTCGTTCCACTGTACATAGGATTGCCATGAGTTGACACCAACTCAACAACACTTAACAACAACAACAACAATACATGTTAAAGCTGGACAATGAAGAAGGAAGATCACAGAAGAATTGATGCACTTGAATTATGGTGTTGGTGAAGACTATTGAATATACTATGACTGCCAGAATTAACAAATTTATCTTGGAAAAAATAGAGCCAGCATGGTTCTCCCTTCAAACAAAGGGAGAATGGTGAGACTTCTTCTTACTTACTTTGGGCATTTATCTTGGAGAAGAACATGATGTTTGGTAAAGTCAGAGAAAAAGAGGAAGCCCCTCAATGAGATGGATTGACAAAGTGGCTACAACAATGGGCTCAAACAGCCAATGACTGTGAGGTTGGCATAGGACTAGGCATGGTCCAGTTCTGTAGTATATACGGTTGTTACGAGTTAGAACCAACTGTATTGCACCTAACAATAACAATTTTTATTTAGTTTACTAGTGTTTTCTAAAAATTTTTATGATAAGTATGTATTTTTTGTAATAAGAAAAATAGACATCATATTATATAAAAATAAAACTTATTAAGTGGAACTTCAATGAAATAATAGTTTTAATGGAGTATTTCTTGACAGATCCAAATAATAGTTAGATCCCAACTTTTTTTCCTCTGTACCAATGCCAAAAGTCAGTTTAGAAACCAGTTGATGTGCTTAATTTTAAATAAAAGCAAACAAAACCACAGTACATTATGGCAAATTAAAATACAAAATCTCTACCACTTCCCACTTGATCATTTGATTCCATTCTTCCAGGCCTTATGTGACATGGTAACTGGCTCCCTTGATGATCCCATGATGCCTCCTACCAGACTTCATGCAATTATCCAGATAGATATCTCCCAGGCTTACCACAAAACTGTCATTTCTAAAGGTTCCAGCAAAATGAAACATTCTACTGAAATTTAAAAAAAAAAAACATGTTATTGAAACACAGAGAGGACATTGCTTTCAAAGTTTTAGTCTGCTCCAAGAACCCTGTTGTCATTCCTGGCTCATTCACCAACAGCTCTGAAACAAAATTCAACCAACACAAGCAGTCCCAGTTCATGATGGCTGGCTGAGCACAGAGGGTGCATCAGCCAATCGATCATTAAGGAACTTCTGAAAGATAAAAAATATATGTAATAAATGTTACAGTGAACTCCCAAAAAACCAAGAAACCTACAAACCATTCAGACAAAAAAAAGAATACTTAAAAAAATGATTGAATGATCCCCAAATGAAAGGACACAACAATAAGGACCCCCAAAAAAAGATGAAGTCATGTGATTCTCATTGAGAAAATTAAAATGCTGTTGTTATGTACCGTCGAGTCGGATCCGACTCATAGTGACCCCTCCTTGGGTTTCCGAGGCAGTAT
>NW_006921866.1:3168684-3169936 GCF_000298275.1 Orycteropus afer afer | reverse complement strand
CCCAATTAAAATGCTAGAGAATGATTTTCTCAGTCCCTGTTTCAAAGTGCCTTCAATATATTTTGAAAGATAAAGCCTCAAATATTTCACTCTAAGTAAAGCAAGCACTAAAACACTGACTGTGCAGCAAAAAACTCTTAGCACCCAGGAGATAAAGTTACTCATGAACCTAAAGAAAAGACCCCATGAACAAATGTTTCTTTATCCTTCTGCCCTTCTTACCTGTAGAACTAGGACTCCTGTAGTCATAATTGAATTATCTAAGTAACATTTCTTTTGCTTGTGCCAAGTCAATTATATCAATCTAGACCTGTAAATATAAACAGAATCACAAAATTTATGAGGAAAACTAAAACCATGTAAGAGACACTAGATTGAAAAGCAAAATAACCACCCTTGAAAACCAGAATTTATTAATAATATTGAATACAAATTTAAATATATAATTCTTACCTTCAAGAAATACGATGAGATGGTGTAGCTGTTAAATAGCAGGAACTACACAAAGGAAGTAATCAGAGTCTTTCAATTAAAAATATGATTGCTAAGGTGAAAAAAGGTCAATCAGTTAATCAACTGAACATCAAAATGAGCATCAAGTAAAACTAATTTAACAAGTTGGAAAATCTAGTAAGTGGACCAAAAAATGAAAATTATAAGAGAAGTGGCAAAAGATGTGGAAGATAGATCCTGGAAAGTCAATATATAGGTTGGGCAATCTACTTCTGTAGTGATACCGCCTCAGAAACCCAAGGAGGGGTCTCTATGAGTCAGATTGGACTGGACAACAGTGAGTTTGTTTTCTTTTTATAATACCAAGAGACATACATACATATACCCACAAATAGACAAGTTCAAGACTATTTATAGCAGTTTTATCCATCATAATCCAAAACTAGGAACAATCCAACAGCCCACCAAAACAATTGATAAACAGTAATGGGTACTGTATTGTGTGCATGTTATAACTGAATGAAAATTAAAAGAAATAAAAAAGCAGGGATAAGCAAAGCAATCAATAAACCTTGAAGTTAATACAGAAAAAAAAATAGGTTGATTAATTTTTGACAATGTAGCAAATCACAAGATTAAATATGCTTCCTGAAAATGTACAGCTTAAAAATATAACAGGCTAAAATAAGAAATAGCCACCTCGAAATCACTGGCAGATAAGATAAAGGAAAAAGTGCAAGCAATCTAATAAATTTTTAGAAAGGTGAAGAGAAAAGGCACTGAAACATTAAAATAGGAA
>NW_006921866.1:3159023-3167814 GCF_000298275.1 Orycteropus afer afer | reverse complement strand
ACACACACAGTGAGACTAGTTATAAAAAACAAAGAGAAATTTATCAGTCTACTTTTGTAAAGATTCATAGACTTGGAAACCCAATGGCATCATTATGAAACAGAATCGACTTCATGGCAGTGAGTTCGGTTTTTGAGTTCAAAATCACATTAACACAACACTTTGAGGTTGATCAATTAAGCAGATTTATTTTAAGTAGTAAGGAGACTTCTGATTCCTGAGAAAGGCAAGTTAAATTATTCAGAGCAACTCTTCTCCTACAGGAAAAAAATAAAAAATGCATACATTTTTATGTGTGCTTGTATAGATAGACATATTTCCCAGAGGTACTGAAACTCTGAAAGATAGTGAAGAATACCAGGTCAGTTTTTGGACAGAAATCTGTAATCAGAAAAGCCTGATGATTATGAGAGCACTAAAATGTCTCCTACCCTGTAAGCATTTGAGAATATGAAATATTTGGGCTCTGGTTCTACCACTACTGAGGTTAAAGTATAGAAATAAAGACCCAAGACCTGCCCTGATTGGATAGTCTTAGAGAAAGTCTGAGATAAACAATGCTTTTATAAGTGAATATACAAAAATACGTTCATGAACTTGGGACAGAACACAATTTCTTAAACTGGACATAAAAAAATTAACCATAAAGAAGTGATTAATGCAACTATATAAAAATTAGGAACTGTTGAGACTCCATTGAAAGGGTGAACACAACCTCTAGAATGGGAGAAATTCCTATAACCAAGAGTGAATTTCCAGGCTATATAAATAATTCCAACAAATCAATGCAATAAAGGAGACAGCCAATAGAAAGACTTAAAGAGAGGTTTCACAAAAAGGAAAAATCAAAATGTGCATTAAACTTTTGAAACTGTACTCACTTTTTTTGGCAGTCAGAAAAAAACACAGTATTAACACTGATATAGCATACTAGCAAAAATTAAAGTACCTGCTAGCATCAACTGTTGGTCTTGAGAGGTAAGGTATGAAAGACTCTCAAACACTGCTAATGAGAATGAAAATTATTGCAAATCCTTTGGAAAAGAATGTGCATTATCTGATAAAGTTGAAGATGTGTACTCCTACAAGTTAGCATTCCCACTCCCAGGTATGTAACTAGAGAGATACTTGGATCACACTTTGATCCATCTATGCAAGTGATCATAGCATGTTTGCTTGTATTAAAAAAAAAAAAAAAATGAAACAAAACACTTGTTTTTCTTGTTGTTAGGTGCCATCAGTCCATCACATATCTGTCAGTTTGTCTTCCTGTGGTGGCTTATGTGTTGCTGTGAGACTGGAGGCTATGTGACTGGTATTTCAAGTACCAGTAGGGTCACCCGAAGTGGATAGGTTTCAGCAGAGCTTCCAGACTAAGACAGGCTCAGAAGAAGGAAGAGGCCATCCACTTCTCAAAGAATTGGCCAGTGAAAACCTTATGAATAGTAGTGAAACAAAACATTGGGAACATTCAAATGTTTCCATAGAATGGCTAAAAAGTGGAAAATAGAATGAATTCAAAAATTGTACTACATTCCTATCAGGGGATGCTCTATATCAATCAATATAAATCAACTAAAGCTCTGGTAGTATAGTGGCTAAGGCACTTGACTGCTCACCAGGTGGCTGGCGGTTCAAACCCATCAGCCACTCCTCGGAAGGAAGGTTGGGCAATCCTACTTCCGTAGTGATACTGCCTCAGAAACCCAAGGAGGGGTAGCTATGAGTCAGGGCTGACTCAACGGCGCATAACAACAACAACAACAAAGCAATATTCAACAAATCTTAACAATGTTTAGTAAAAAGAATAAGATACCAAAAAATATACACAAGCAGAATTAAACTACTTATATTAGGAATGCATACTTAGTTGTTAAAATGTGTAGGAAAGCAGGAAGTAATTTCCATAAATCAAGAGAGCACTAGTCTTTAGAGGCAATTGGAATGGGTTATGATAGGGAAGCTGTGGGGGAAGGGGGATCTCAGTATGCTGGTAATGTTCTTCCTTGATCTGTATGATGATTGTACTGGTGTTCATTTTATAATTGTATTAAACTGTACATATGCTTGTTTGTTGACAGAGATAAATTATTTATTCTTTTTAAAAAAAAACTTTTTATAGTGATTTAGGTGAAATTTGACAAAGCAGATTCATTTTCCATTCAAGAATTCATACACATTTTGTTTTGTGACACAGGTTACGTTCCCCACAGTTTAACAGCTCTCTTCCCACTTCCTGTAGTTACTCTCTCCCTATGTCCTTCTTGCCTATGCAGTCCAGCCTCCCTACCTTTCTCCCTGTGCAAATGCTGCTCTTCTGATCTCCCATGGTAGATTGTTCTAAGCAGTACACCTCCCTGGTGTAAGTATTCCACTCGTAGGCCTGTCTGTCTTTCAGCTGAGAATTAAGCCATGGGAGTGAGTTCAATTCCAGGCCCAAAGGGTGACTCAGGAGCATGGTCTCAGAGATTTCACCAGTCTCTATCACACCAGTAAACCAGGTCTTTTTTTTTATGAGTTTTAGTTTACTTACACATCTCTATCCCTCTCTACCCAGGATCTCCAATTTTGATCCCTTTCCAAGTTGTTGGCATTGGTAGCCAGGCACCATCTAGTTCTTCTAGTATCAGAGTGATATGGTGGAGGTTCTCATGGTCCATCAGTCCTTTCAACTAACTGTTTTCATGCATCTTTTATTTTCTTCACTCTTCTTTGCTCTGGACAATGAAAGATCAATAGTTGAATCTTAGATGGCTGCTTGCAAGCTTTTAAGATCTTACTTGCTACTCACCAAAGTAATATGTAGAACAATAATTTTATATATCATATTGCACCAATTGAACTTGATGTCACCACAACTATAGTCCCCAGCCCACAGGGGACTCACTCCGTCAAGGTGCTTAGTTGTGGCTAAGAAGTTATCCTAAATTTACCTCCTGTTAGGTTTAAAGTACCCTGGACTTCTAAAAGAACTAACAAATCTGTCTTGGAAGAAGTACAGCCAGAATGCTCCTTGGAAGCAAGAATGGCCAGACTGCATCTCATCTACTTTGGTCATGTTGTAAGAAAGCACCATTCTCTGGAAAAGGATATCATGCTTGGTAAAGTGGACGGTCAATGAAAGAAGGAAAGGTCCTCAACAAGATGGATTGACACAGTGGCTACAACAATGGGTTCAGGTATAGCACAGTGTTTCTGCTGTACAAAGCGTCACTGTGAGTTGGAGGCAACTCGACAGTACCTAACAACAGCAGGTTTAAACGATGTATGGACATTTTTATAGCACATACAAATATACATGTAAAAATATCATCTGCCAAACACATGTATGGTTGTGGGTATATTCCCATTTGCCTATACCTACTCTTCTTGCCTATAGATATGTTTTAAGCACTTTTCACAATGTATGTCCTATTTCAAATAAGAAAGAGGTTTAAAATGTAGTAAAGATAGAGTATTTGCATATAACAATAGGCTTGATTTACCATTACACATGGGCTTTCTCTATATATATATATGAGTGTTTAAGTATGAATATTGCAGCTATAAAGATACAATTGTATGTATAAAATATATATAACATATATTGTTGTTCAGTGCCAGAAGGTCGATTTTGACTCATAGTGACCCCATGTGACAGAATAGAATTTCTCCATAAAGTTTTCTTGGCTGTAATCTTTCAAGAGTACATTGCCAGGTCTTTCTCCCACAAAGTATACATTATCTACAAGGAACCCTGGTGGTACAAATGTTAAGGCCTTGACTGCTAACTGAAAGGTTGGCAGTTCAAACCTACCTGATGACTACATGAGAGAAAGACCTGGCAATCTACTCTCATAAATATTACATTCTACAAAACTCTATGAGGTAGTTCTACTCTGTCACACGGAGTCAAAATTGACTCAATGGCACTTAACAACAACATATGTATGTAAGCATATGTATGTATGTGTATATGTATATAGCAAACAGAGAGCATACTTTCTATTCTAATATCTATAAAAGCTTTTAGAAAAATACAATATTATACAGACCAGGAATGATTTCATAAATTTTTAAGGATCAGTGGGAGCTGTGTGTTTCCCATGCTTTCATTTTCCAAGATGGAATTTGTGTATGTGTGTGTGCACACATGTGTGTGGCTATCTTGCCACAATTTGGGGGTTTACAGTGGTAAAAGGGGCAATAATTCAGTTTCAATACTTAGAGAATCACATTCAAAAGATGTGATTTCCAATACAAAGGAATCACATCCACAGTTCCATAGTACATTACCCAGAGAGCCTGGACTTTGACCTGGATGCAGTAAATAAATATGTATTCTGAGCTAATAATCTGACAAACTAGACTATAGGAAGAAGAACATGTCATCAGGATTGGAGGAAGATGCCTTAATAACCTGCAATACGCGGATGACACAACCTTGCTTACTGCAAATGAAGATGACTTGAAGCCCTTACTGATGAAGATCCCAGACTACAGTCTTCAGTACAGATTACATCTCAACATAAAGAAAAGAAAAATCCTCACAACTGGACCAATAAGCAACATCATGATAAATAGAGAAAAGGTTGAAGTTGTCAGAGATTTCATTTTACTTGGATCCACAATTTACACCCAGGGAAGCAGCAATCAAGAAATCAGAAGTTATATTGCACTGGGCAAATCTGCTACATAAGACCTTTTAAAGTGTTAAGAAACAAAGATGTCACTTTGAAAACTAAGGTGCGCCTAATCCAAGTCATGGTCTTTTCGGTTGCCTCATATGCTTGTGAAAGCTGGACAATGAATAAGGAAGAATAAAGAAGAGTTGATGCTTTTGAATTATGGTGTTGGCAAAGAATACTGAAAATACAATGGACTGCCAGAATAATGAACAAATCTATCCTGGAAGAAGTGCAGCCAGAATGCTATTTGGAAGGGAGAATAGCCACCTACTTGGGTCATGTGGTCAGAAAGGATGATTCCCTGGAGAAGGATATCGTGCTTGGTAAAATAGAGGGTCAGTGAAAAAGGGGAAGACCCTCAGCAATATGGATTGACACAGTGGCTGCAAAGTATGGCCTCGAGTATAGCAAGGATTGTGAAGATGGAGCACCACCAGGCAGTGTTTCGTTCTGTTGTACTTAGGGTTGTTATGAGTCAGAATTGACACAATGACACCTAACAGCAAGAGCAGTAACTAAATAGGATGTAGGTTGTCTTTTTAGGAATGGGTAAAAGAAAAATGTTCTGAGATATTTGATGGCCAGAAGGATGAATTGTAGCATTGATAGCTAGCAGAGCACCAAAAATCTGTGCAACACTTCACCCATAGTTTGGAGGTATCTCAGGGAAGTGGCTGACTAGCCCAGGACCACATTTCCTAGTTCCCTTTTCCATTTGGGACAATCATGTGACTAGGTTTTAGACAAAAGAATGTGAACAGAGTTAATGATCACCGTTTCTAGATCTGGCATGTAAAAACCTCCCACATGGTACTTCGTTATGTTTGGGGTTCTTTTTGTTTGTTTGTTTTTGTTTTTTAACTTGTAGATGACTAGAGTGAACATGATCCCCCAGGGTGACCTAAAAACTATTTGTTGAGGATGGTAAATCCTTAATCAGCATATATCCCTGAATAAAAGCATGGATAAGAGCTTCTCCTCTATGCAAGGAAGAAACTTCTACTGCATCTGAACCATTACTATTTTGGGTCTATTTATTAAGAACAGTTATTCTACTTTAACTAATTCAGGGGAAAATAGTAATAGCTTCTTGACATTGCTGTTGTGTAAATTAAATGAAAACATTAAAGATGGAAGATTAGCATGTTTTTCACACATAGTAAGTGGTGAGTGTCTGTTAGCTTAGTGAGTACACAGGAAGATATTCCAAGGACTTTAGAATCTTTGACATGATTAAGTTTCAAGAGATGAGCTGTTAAAAATAAAGGAGATTGATGACAGTCTACTATGTCTGTTTCTTCCAGTTAATCATTCTTTCCTCCAAAGAATCCTCTGGGCTTGGTTGTATGAGTAGCACAGTAGGCAACTGAAGCATATTTGAGCAATAAAGCTGTGAAACAAGCGCAATATGCTAACCATCAGGGACAATAATGGACCAGCTGGAGTCTCTGAGATGCATTTCTAACATCAGTGAACAGAGAGGGTGAATATCAGGTATAAATATGTACATAAAGGTACAGTTTGTTTTTCCTGCTTCCTTTCACCTCATAGTGAGTGCAGGCAAGCAGGTACACACATGCACACACACTGACATGCAGATAGATTGCTGTACTGAAAAGAGTATTGGTGATTTTATTGATGAGTCTCTCAAATCATCACTAACATAAAATAAGCTGTTCACATCGCAGCTGGAGTCAAATGGAGTGATGACAGTTGTCTCACCCTTCTCTGATGATAAATGAGCCTTTCCCTCCTTACTTGGGTCCTTGACCCAAATTCACAGTTATTCCAGTGATCCAGGCCGACCTTTGAGAAAAATAAAGCCACATTCACAAATGCCTAATGAAGCTTGTCTCAACTATTACTATTGTACCCTGTCATTCTAACTAAAATTGATTTCCTAAGTTGCTTCTTTTTATAATCAGCCTAGCAGACAAACACATCTAATATAAATTAAACACATCTCTTTCTTCCACATTTCACCAGCCCTGCTTTCCCATGCCTATTTAAAACTTTCTATGCAAAGTCACATTCTCTTTTATTTTCTTATACATAAGCAAGTGAGTGTTTGATCTTTAAGAGGGTTTTTGTTAAAGGATCTCTTGTGAAGAGAATTTTTCACCTCCTACACAAATATTCTTTGCACAGAAGCATAGAGTTCTGTTTATTGAGGGTGACTCTTTTCAACCATCTTTGAAAATGTTTTACACTTCCACGACAGAACTTCACAGGAAAGAATACCATAGTCAAATAATGATGTCTACACGGACAGGAAATGGTGGCATATTAGTATATGTTCTATATATTGTCCTCCATGACAGTCAAGATAGAATAATACATAGGAAATTCCAACAAGATATCTAAAACATCTAGCCTATAGTATGTGTGTGTGTGTGTGTGTGTGTGTATAAAACCTATTGCTTTTGTGGCAATTCTGACTCATAGTAACACTGGAGGACAGAGTAGAACAGTCTCATAGGATTTCCAAGGCTGTAAATCTTTACAGAAGCAGACTGTCATGTCTTTCTTCCCCAGAGCAGTAGCTGGTGGGTTGTCAGCCAAGTACTTTAACCACTGCACCACCAGGGCTCCACATATACATACTAATCACCTTCAAGTCGATTCCAACTCTTGGCAACCTCAAGTGTGTCAGACTAGAATTGTTCTCCATAGTGCTTTCAATCGCTGCTTTTTTGGAAGTAGATGGCTAGGACTTCGTTCTGAAGTGCCTATGGGTGGACTCAATCATGCTATCTTTCAGTTAGCAGCTGAATATGTTAACAATTTGCAACACTCAGCAATTGACTCTGTGTGTGTGTGTGTGTGTGTGTGTGTATTCCCTCCATCCATCAAAGTAAATAGCACAACCTCATTTCACACATTCCCTGAAATCACTTGTGTTTGTTGGTTGTTTCCCACAACACCTACTTTAAACCCTTTGTACTGCAAACATGGAGATAAAATTAAACAACTGACTCAAGGAAAAAGAGAAACAACAGCTCTTAGAAGTAAGGCCTAGAATTTCTGTTTCTTTCATAGAACTAAGCTCCCTGAGAGATCCTCAAGGCAGATTCCACTGGAAGTCATGTGCTCTGTGGCTGCCTGGCTGTCTTTCTTCAACAATGGACTGGTATATGTTAACAACTTATGTAACAAGACTCCATTATTCCCAGGACATAGAATCTCAGAAAGACTCCTGGCTACCCAGAGGTTACAGAGACTTCCATTTAGCACCACCTTTGTGAGGCATGAACACCTGACACAGGATGAAAGTGGAGGAACCAGCCCTGGGGAGGAAGAGCTTTTTCCCTTTCAAGTTTCTGAACTTTTCTAGGTCTGTGGAGGTCCAAACCACAGCACCAAGGAAACTCAAAAGGAAAACAACAAAAGAAGCTACAAATCAAAAGCGCCCTCTCCACTGTATGGCTCCTGCTGTTCTGCTTTCATTGCACATCAGCTTCTAAATGGATAGCAGCACCTCAGCCTCCTTGTACAAAGTCAACACATTGTATTGAGGAGTGTGTACAACTTGCAAAGGAACAGACCTGGCTGCTGGCTCAATTCTCCAGTCTGCTTCCATCTCCCTCCATTCTTGTTTTATTTGTCAGGCAGGAGGTCCAAGGTGTTTACTTTGTCTTTTAACTGCACGCTGCCTCTGGAATTCTTAGGATCACCATACAGACTCCCATATAATCAGGTGCTCCCTGGAAGCTGGCCCACTATTGTGATCTTTCTTTGTCACCCACCACACATGTCCTCTTCCTCTTTCCTTGGGATATTTGGGTTAGTCAAAAGTCTCTGGGTTGTAAGAAAATAAACTTCACTTCAAATTAGTGAGAAGGGATTTCAGGAAATCATATCGTTTGGGTAGTTTACCAAAATGAGCATGAGTGAGGAGGCAGATCCAGGTTTTTCAGTGCCTAAACAATGAGTGGGTTCTTGTCTCTTTAATTGCAAATACAAAATAATGTATGAATATGATTATTTATTAAAAAAGGAAGGGTAATCACAATGAAACTGCAAATTTTAAAATGTTGGTAAATACCACAAAACCCAGTTAAATAATGTTTTTGTTAGTCAATTGTCTGACACACTTCTGTAACAACTTTTTTCCTGCATTTTTT